>NC_133621.1:263943391-264243391 GCF_048593235.1 Sminthopsis crassicaudata
AATCCAGATATGTGAATATTATTTTTCATCATCCTTGTAGTAACATGGTCATAACATTTGATTTTTATATGATTGAGGGTGGGATTGATATATAGAGAGTAGAACAATAAGTTATAAGAAAATACCTTGCTCTTTTTTATTGAATTTTGATCAAATTGAGTAGTTATTCAGAGCAGTTTTAGTAAGAGATATATTGAAAATGCAGCAATTAAAAGGAACCATCAAAATATATCACTTGATTATTTTATAACCTGATTAGATTAAATTAGGAAGATGTTTTAATAGTAGATTGAGAAAAAAATTACTCCATATAGGCTAACCATGAAGTGATCAAATCTAAAACTTCACTTACACAATTAGTGGGGAAGGAAGCATAATGTCCTATGGAAATGAAATCACAGATGTAAATACGTTTTTGTATAGTATTTATACATATATGTGTGTGTGTGTGTGTGTGTGTGTGTGTGTGTGTGTGTGTGTGTGTATGATAAAATTTTCTTTTGATTAAATACTAAAAGGGAACTAATTGTTTTTGACAAAACTTCTCCTACCATGTATGGTAATTCTTCAATTTCTGTCTTTCAAAAATTTTGCGGTCTTGAAGCTTAAATTACGTGTCCATAGCTACCAGTGTTTAAATCAAAATCCATATTTTAAACCAGGGCATTCTGATACCTAGGCAGACCACTTATGCTTTCCATCTACACTGTGTTTTACACAGAATAAACACAAATACAGACACCAATATATGCATATAGCTAGCTAGTTACCTAGATGTGTATGTATGTGTCTATGTATATATGTGTATAGGAGTAGGGGACCTACAAAAATCTCATTGCAATGAGTACTGGCTGAGCTTAAACCTATGTTTAAGTAAGCTTGAGATTTCAAGGGCTAGAGGTGAGGAAGAAGGCTCGGAATATTAAAATAAAATCAGTGGAACATTTTGCATGAAAGATAAATACGTCTTCTGTAGTTAATAAATAAATGTAAATATATGTATGAATATTTTAATTGAACATTGATATTGATTTGGTAAACTAATATGATATGGCACATGCATATATACATAGTAGATGTACAGATATAAATACATTCATATATATGATCATCTACATTGGTATGCAAATATATAGAATCTATATTATATATAGATATATATATATATATATAATATACTTTAATATTAGTACTTAATATGCATCTACATGTAATATAACTTGAGTAGTTGAACCTTTAATGGAAAAATGTTAAATATAGATTTGAAGGGAAATTTGTTAATAATAACTAAATTTAATTATATGAATTAAGTATCCTTTTTGTCAAATTTTTATATCATAATATGAATTAATGAATGAAGCAGAGTGATTCAATATCTAGAAATCTGGCTTGTTATTCAGTAACATCAGAGTTCAAATCCATTATGGACACATGCTGGCTTTGTAACCATCATTCCCTTCAAATTTTAGACAATTCTCTCAGATTATACAGTACTGATATGTTACTGATCAGCATTGATAGGAGGAGATTTCATGATGACAAGTTTCCCTACACTAATAAAATCAAACATCTGAAACATCTTGGTTTCTTGGGATTCTAGACACCTTCCTGAGATTATAATTTTGAAAGAAACTACTAACTTGTATTAATCCAAGGAGTTTCTGTTCCCAGAATTCCTTCTGAAAATGAAATCATGGGTCTAATTCCTATCTTAAAACTCATTACTTCTTGACAACCACTTCCCACTAGTAAAAAAAAAAAAAAAAAAAAAAAATATATATATATATATATATATATATATATACATATAATTTTTTAAACAAAGATTTGTTTACTTAAGAAATATTACGAATTTTAGAGAGGTGGGTAGGTATGTGTGTGTGTTGATTTGTAAAAACAAACAAATAAATAGTTGAAGATATGTGTTTTTATCTAGGATGACCATTTCGTCCTTTACCCTATTAGATTGGAAAAAATTATTTTTCTCAATTAATAACCAAATTATTAAAGTGGCATACAGGCTTTTTTCTTTTTCCTATTTCCTTATTTAGGGATAATCTTATGCAGAAATACAATCATTTTTTGAAGGAGTTTGCTGAGATTGAGATTTCCTCTAACTTTTGGGAAACATGCTCCTCAATCTAGTACAAGACCCTATTCAGCCAGGATTGTGAGGGTAGGGAGAATGTAAACAGAGCTATTCTGGACAAGTTCTTGCCTTGAGGAGAACAGCCTTACCCTTATACTTCTCCATTAGAATTTAGAATAATTCATTGAGAAGAAAACCAACTAGAGTTGTCTGAGTGTAAATGGGTACCCCTGTCCAGACTGCTGGAGTTGGTTGAGCCTCACCATAAAGTCATATACTCAATAAGGAGTGCTTAAGACTTCTAGCCCACCAACCAGAGTTTATTATCCTTGTCAGGAGTGTTATCCTTTACAAATGTATTTAAAGTATTCAGTGTATGCATCTTTTTTTCTTTGGTTACCAAGAGAAACCAGTGACCATCAATTTATTGATTATTATTTAATCTAATTAATAAACTGATTAATTACCTAGAAATTCTCTCTTGAGTTTGTCATTTGTCAAAAGACAGACATTTGAATAAAGGAATATTATCAACAAAATATCAATGTCTTTTGGCTAGTCTCCTATGATGATCCTCTCTGAACTTAGGTAGGCTGATTTTTACCTCCAAATTCATCATTTGAACTGCATATAACATTATTTCAAACTACTAATATTGTCCAGACCTTGTGATTCAATGACTGGGCTTTTGAGAGTCAAGAGAGATGATCATACTGAACTTTAGAAACAGGGAAAAAAGATCATAGGGGAAAAAATTGCAAATCAGGATACTGAAATTAAACGAGGTTGATATTTAAAAGAAAATTTGGAATAACTATTAATATGTCATTATAATGTCCATATTATAGAAATATGGAGTTGTAGAAATAGAAAAATTATATATATATATATATATATATAATGATAAATATAATCATCCTTACTTTATAGATAACACCAAGACTAAGAGACCTGAAGCCAATGGTTCAACATCATACCACTAATCAGTTCACTAATGAAAGAATTAGGATGTAATATTCTCTGGTTAAGGTTTCTTGGGGGCTTCTGGAAGCAGCCTTCTTTTCAGCTGGAGTAATCACCACAAGGACAGCCATGTGTTAAAAGTCCAATCCTTTATTATCTCCTTCCTGGGGCTGGGCAGCAGATATAATGTTCTCTTGTTCGGTTTTCCTGGGGGTCTCTGGGAGCAGCTTTCATTTCATTTCAGAGTAATCACCATGAGAACAGCCAGAGATTAAAGTTCAAATATTTTATTTTCTCTTTCAAAGTTTTGTCTCCTTTCCTGAGTCCTGGTTAGCTTTCTTAGAGGCCTTCTGGAGTCTTGGTTTCATTGGAGAAATTAAGGAGGATAGCCTGCCACCAAGGTGTGTGAGATGGGATGAATCTGGGTCCAAGATCTTGTGCTCCAGCCTCCAGCCTTCTTTCTGCTTGTCTTCTCTGGCTCTATGAATCTCTGAATCTAACTGGCTAAGGCTTCTAGCTTATATGCTCTACACTGAGTATAAACCGATCATTATATCTCTAGGAAACCATTATTTGTTGTAAGATTAAATCAATGATAATGAATCATACTAAACTAGATAACCATTGTCTCATCAATTCCATTTAGTTCCTTATGAGTTCTGGCCCATGACATCTCCTACTTTCTTTTGTTTTAGAACATAAGGGGGTCACCCTCCCTGACCTCTTAAGGAGGTGAGAACCCCAGAAAAGGAGGTGATCATGCCCTTTCTGATTACTCAAGAAGGAAGATGAAAGCCAAAGGAAAATGGGGAATCAAACCAAATTAGAGGGTTTCTGAAGGATCTCACTTGAAATGGGTATACATTAATCTATCAATATGGGAGGTATTACACATAGTTACATAAATTACATAAGCACATAGTAACACAGGGTAGTAGTGATGTGACAAATAACATGAATCAACATGAGGTATTATACATGTCCAGAAGTCCTAGAAATAGTCCAAAATGAATTTATTGTCAATTACTTCACATGTGTAGGGAATCCACTAATTCCTGCAAGTTTTGAAATCCTGCAATAGTCTTATCATGTGTCAGAGAATCCAATGATTCCTGCTGGTTTTGAAGTTCTGTGACAGTCTCATTATTAGCTAGACTTTTTCAGTGTCAGATGTTTCTTAGGTCTTCTCCTTTGTTTCGAGGTTTTTCACTGTTTTCTGTCTCCAATGGACAAGGTGAATCTGGCTTGTTGGCACCCATCTGATTCCTTCTCCACCTGTAGAAATACAAGCAAATTCTTTCTCCCAAGCAATTAACCTATTTAGTCCCTTCTATTTACCACATTTTAGATGTCTCCTTTTCACTTGGCAATTACATTGGAGCTGCTCACACTGGACACAGTCCTTCTGTTGCATTAAAAAAGCCTGTATTCTCCCCAATTGTAATCCCTTTCTGCTAACTGATTGATTTTCTGCTGATTGATCATGTAATCTCTTTCTCCCATCTGATTGTTTTTTTTGGCTGATAGATAATATCAGAGTCCTGAACTTCTAAAGACTCTTTGGGTGTAATCTCGGCTGCTATCATGCACCACCTGCATTTTGTTTGAGATTTTGGAGCTGGGCTCCAACTCTCATTTCCCTGGGTCAATCTACAGTCTGAGACCCAGTGGAAACCTCGGTTGCATTTTGAACATAGAGTTTTGAGTCTTATTTTCTCACCCTGTCCTCTCATTCTGTCTCTTTGCCTACACTGGACTTTCAGATGCCCTATTTTTCCACACTGAAAGCATCAATAAGCATTTTCCTTAGCCAGTTATCTTATCATAATTCTTGTAGCTGCATTTTCTCCAATGGTTCTTGTGACAGCTCTCTGCAGACATCCCATAAAATCAGCAAAGGATTCATTGGGACCTTGCTCTATTTTCATGAAGGCTTCATCTTCATCTTTTCCTGGAAGGATACCCCAAGCTTTTATAGCAACAGCAGCAATTTGCTCATTTGTTACTATGAGGTAATTAATCTGTGCTAAAGTATCTACATACTGACCTTTACCTTCTAGTTGGTCAAAGGTTACTTGTATATTAATTCCAGTTTGCTTATTTCATTGGGCTTATATCCTGCATAATTCACTATACTCCAAAAGCCACAATAAGTTTTGTCCAGGTTCTAAACATGTCCTTGCTATGGATTTCCAATCACTAGGGGTTAAAATTTCGTAAGCCAAATTATCTAATATTATCTTAACATAAGATGTAGCCCTATAAAGAGTGCAACCCTTTTTCAAATTCTTATTTTTTTTCCAGATCAAAAGAAGTATATCTTTTCCTTTGTTGACCTGAAGAATCAAACTCTTCAATAACAGGGTATTCATTTATCAAATCAGATATATCCTGTCCTTTTTAAGCTTTAGCTAATGCCTTTTGTAATCTTGTCATAGGCTGCTTCATAGGTGGTACTGATTGTGTCACTGCCCCTCCCCCTCGTCCTTCTCCCTCCAGCATGAAGGGTTAATTGAGGTAGGTAGGTCAGGGGATGGGGAATGCCCTAACGGCTCCTGCTATGAAGTACCACACTTCTTAATTTCATCAGCTTCATACTTAACTCCATTTTTGTCTAATCCTTTATGCTTTTTACCTAGTTTATCAGTTTCCTCCCCCTCCTGCACTTCTTTCTTTTTTCTTATTCTAATACTTGTATAATTTCTTAAAGTTAGTTGTATTAAATTATATGTATAAAGTGTTTCTTTAGAAATTGAGTCAGGTCCATTATCATTGTAATATCCACATAGTTGGTCTCCTACTAATTTCCCCTTGTCTGGATCTAATTCTTTTTCCTTTGAGAAACAAGGAGATGTGTACTGTACTGTTTCTAAAGTTCAATGATGTGCATCCAAGTTATAATCAAACTTTGGTTTTTCATAAGTCTAATAATGATCTCTACACATTTTCCTTAAATTGGAAAAGGCTCCTTTCTAAACACTTGTCTCATTTCAGCTGATGCACTAGTTTAGCCCTTTACAAAGTTTCCTTCTTGTGCTCACCCTAATTTCATAGATGTAGATTCTTGGTCCCCTCTTCAGGCACCAAAATGTAATACTTTCTGGTTCAGGTTTCTTGGGGGGCTTCTGGGAGCAGTCTTCTTTTTAGTTGGATTAATCACCACAAGAACATCCAGATGTTAAAGTGCAAATCCTTTATTATCTTCTTCTTGGGCTGGCCAGCTTTCTGGAGAACCTTTCAGACTGGTCTTGGTCCCAGTGGAGAAATGCAGGAGGAGAGCCTGCCACCAGTGGCCTGACTGAAGATTGAATGAATGTCTGTTTTTGGTTCCAAGAGCTTGAGCTCCCACTCATCTTCTTTGCCCTCTGAAAGCTTCTTTCTCCTCTGTGGCTCCCAGTCCTTGCTTATATGCTCCACACTGAGTATAAACCAATCATTTTATCACTAAAAATCCATTATTTGTTGTAAGACTAAATCAATCATGCTGGACCATATTAAATTAGATAACCATTGTATTTATCAATTCCACTGATTTAATACCTCGTTTCAAATTCAGAGTTCTGGCCCATAACATTATAGCTAGAATTCAGTTCTCTTTATTCCCTTCCTGTCCTCCATTTCCAAATCTGAATCAGATTACCTCTCTTCTCCTTACATAAGCAGTTGCCCCACCCTTCTTCAGGGGATCATCATATTAATTTGAGGTGTAGTTCAGATACCCAGATTGATTTTAACATTACTATATCCCAGAACTCCTACATTCAAGACATCTACAAATGTCAGCCTCAAAGGTAGTAAACCTTCCCAAAGTTAATTGAAATATAAATTTCTTCCCATTAAAGAACTATCCATGTATTTACTATAATTATATATTTTAAAATATGTAACACAATTGTTTGAATATATCAATTTGTCTCTTTGATTATGCTCATTTCACTTTGCATCAATTGATACATTTTCCCAGATTTCTCAGAATTACTTTCATCCTTTTATTAGAGCATCATAATACTCTTTTAATATTAATATGCCATAATTTGTTCAGATGCTCTCTAAATGATAGTCACTTAGTTTCTAATTCTTTGATGCTAAAAAAAGACCAGGATAAATAACTAAACAATAGATATATGGATAGATAGATGGATGGATGGATGGATAGATAGATATATTAATGTATAGATACTATATATGCTTTGGCTTATTCTTTTTTCATATTGGCATGTAGGTCTATGATTGGCAGACAAATCCTTTAGAAGGAATATATTTTCTGACCTATTTGCCATTTGACAAGAGCAAAGTACTATTACTTCATTATTCAAAGATATTGAAAACATTGTACAACCACATAAAAGAATCTTCCAAATAAAAACAACTTAAAATCTAACCTTCTACTCTGTAAATTGAGAAAGAAACTATAAAATGGAGTGTAAAGGAACACATGAGACTAATTGCCAATTGGACAATTCTCTATTAACATGTTTGAAAGTTGACCCTCCCCAGCTGTTCTGTGCTGACTTGATTGGTGGGACAAAGAAGGGGAAGTGACATGTGTGGGTGGAGTAGGAAGAGGAAATTGAGGCATTCTCTCTTGGAGGTGGAGAGAGAGGAAGGTGGTATGGAGATTACTAGATCTAATCCCCTGACAGGGAGCTCAAGAGACCAAGAATAAAGATTTTTGGTGGTCCTGACTCAGGCTGATTTCTGGGAAGACTAAGAGTTCCAGCAATGGAGAAGTTGTTAAAAAAAAAGAAAAAAGGAAACTGATGCATTAGTGGTGGAACTGAGAATGAATACAACCGTTACAGAAATCACTTTAAAATTATGGGAATAAAATTACCAAAATGCCCATGCTCTTTGGCTTACTCTTTATTAAGATTATTGTCTAAAAAGGTCATTCATAACACTAAGGTACCCATGCTCATCAAAATATTTTTAAAAGTAGTTTTTGCAATAAGAACTGGGGAAAATTAGATGTTATAGAATGGTACGTGAATATAATGGAATAATATTGTGATGTAAAGAATGTGTACTGATTATCAAGAAGCATGTAAATATCAATAGAACTGAATATAGAGCAAAGTTAATAAAATGCAGAATAACTACAGCAAAACAAATATAAAAAACAATCACAAAAATAAAGTGTAAAAACCAAGCATGTATCAAAAGAAGGGATATAACAAGAAATTCTACCTCTTTCCCTTTATATAAAGGGAAAATCCACAAATGTTACACACTGCATATATTTTCAGACTTTTTTCAAAGTATCAATTAGTTATGCTAATTTGCCTTTTGCTTTTTTTTTTTTTTTAATATACCATTTTTATATGTGGTGTCTCTTTGGGAGGTGATCTGTTGGATCTTTGGAAAACTATGATGATGTAAAAATTGCAAAATATACCAGTAGAAATTGATTTTAATAGAAAATATATCACTATTTTAATAGAGACCAAACATATCAGGCAGCTAGTTTTCATAAAATATAGCAAACATTCTTCATTTTTATATGTTTTCCATAAAATTATTTCAGTTCAAAAATATTAAGACTATTGAGTAAGAAATATGTGTTACATAATTGCATATGAGAAGATAATAATTTATAAAATAAACACAAACATAGAAACAAAACTCATTTTCCCTCACCATAATAACTACTAAAAATACTGCCTAAAATATACATATGTAGTTTAACTTCAAAAACAATAATTTCCCACTTTTTATTCCCATGATATTTATGTAATTTGAAGTGCTATCTCCTCACATCAAGATACTAAAATAAACATCAAAGGATTAAAGGGAAACAAATATCAGATGATGCATACAAATTTAAATGATTTTCCATATTTACCTTCCAATATTCACAAGACAATAATCCTGAAAACTTTTTTTTTAAACAAACTTCTCTGTGTATAAGGCATTTAACCATAAAGACAAAGTATAAAAAAAACCAAAGTAAATAAATAAAATAAATAGGTTTAATCTAAGGCTTACTCATTCTCACGTTTGGCCATATTCTGAAGTAGGAATATTTATACTTGAGCTTACTTAACAATGCACAAAGGACAGAAGTATCAATCAACTTTTTGAGACAATTTCATTTTAAGAAGATTCTAGGATATCATACAATGGTAGAAAAGAAGATTGTAGGACACCATATACTGGAAAATAGAAGCAAATAAAGAGGAAGATATCTAATCTAGCCAATCAGAGGATAGAAACTTTTTAATAACTTTTTTTTTTTTTTTAAACATATTCTGTACAACTAAGGGTTAGGCCATTGTTCAGGGAATTTAATTACTATAAGTACCCTTTGCATTTAAAGGTTCTAAGAAAATTGTTTATTACTGTAGGACCCAAGAAAGTCATTTCTCATATGTTATTGTTTGCTAGCCACACACTGTGTTAAGCACTGGAAATACAAAGAAAATAAAAACAAGGTATATAAAGTATAAATTGGGAAAAAGCAGTAGAATGAATATTCTAGAAATGAAAGGGGATATAGATACATATATATATATATATATATGATAAAAATAAAATATATAGAGAGATGTATATACATTATACATGTGTTGCATATTTGTGTTATTATACATGTATGTGTGTGCATACTTATGCATATATGTACATATCCCAAATAAAATGTATTTAGATATATGTATAGTATTTAATTGCTGTCTGTCAACATGCTAAGCATTGAGATTAGAAATACAAATGCTTATATACTAATAGCACATATAAGGAACATAGCGAAGTTGATTGATTGATTTATTCTTTTTGAGAATGCTAGTGTTGATTTGTTAGTGATATTTGTAATATAGAATTTCTATCTCCCCTCCCACTAGCTATTTTAAAAATTTAAGGCAAAATGATTTTAGGGAGATCAATAAAATTTATATGAAGATACCTTAGACTAAGGATATGTTATGTCTGAAATCAACACTAAATTAAAGGAGCTCTGGGGTTATTTTATGTTATGCCATTACTTATTTTGACTTTCTCTTTCTTATGGAAATCAGACAATGGCCTTTGGCTTAAACTCTTAGTTCTGACCTACCAAAGTAATCTAAGGAAGGAGCCTCCACTAAACCTTGGCTTCTTAAACTGTGATTTATGATCCCATATGGGGTCTTATAATTGATTGTGGAGGGACTGAAGTTATGATTTATTATCAACAAAAGTTTGATTTGTGTACCCATTTTTTATATTTATATACATGGAGTCACGTAAAATTTCTCAGATGAAAAGAGGTCACAAGTGGAAAAAGTTAAAAAGCACTGCTCTAAACAATGTATATGCACTCTTGAAATTAAAACATGTACATCACAAAAAAGTGTGTTTTGGATTCCTTTGAGGAACCAGAAGCAAGATTGGCTGAGCACAAATGGAAAGCAGCAAATGAATAAAGAAATGACATTTTGGGAATTGTTAGCACAGAAGTGGAGTAGAAAAAATATTTAACTCTCTTCAGGGTTCTATAGAACATCAGAAAGGTAAGCTCATTTTAAAAAGTTTCTTCTAATATATATATATATATATATATATATATATATATATATGTGTGTGTGTGTGTGTGTGTGTGTGTGTGTGTGTGTGTGTGTGTGTGTATACATATATATTTTATTACAGCTTTTTAATTTTCAAAAGATATGCATGGATAATATTTCAACATTAAGTCTTGCAAAATCCTGTGTTCCAATTCCTCTCCTTACTACCCACCCTCTTTCCTAGGTAGCAAGTAATCCAATACATGTTAAACATTGTAAAAATATATAAGTCCAAAATATGCATACATTTTAAGCAATTATCTTGCTGCATAAAAATCAAATCAAAAAAGGAAAAAAAAATGAGAGAGAAAATAAAAGGCAAGCAAATAACAACAAAAAGAGTAAGAATGCTATATTATATCCACAATCCGTTCCCACGGTCCTGTCTCTGAGTGTAGATGGCTCTCTTCATCACAAGGTCATCAGAACTGGTATGAATCATCTCATTGTTGAGAAGTGCCACGCCTATCAGAATTGATCATTGTATAATCTTACTGTTTCCATGAACAATGATCTCCTGGTTCTGCTCATTTCACTTAGTATCAGTTCATGAAAATCTCTCCAGATCTCTCTGAAATCACCCTGCTGATTGTTTCTTATAGAAAAATGATATTTCATAACATTCATGAAATATAACTTATTCACCCATTCTCCAAATGATGGGCAGTCACTCAAGTTTCCAGTTTCTTCCCACTACAAAAAGGGCTACCACATTTTTGCACATGTGGATGCCTTTCCCTCACTGAAGTTTACTTTGGGCCCAGTAGAGACACTGCAGGATCAAACAGTATGCAGTTTGATAGCCCTTTGGGCATAGTTCCAAAATACTCTCCAGAGTGATTGAATCTGTTCACAAATCTACCAACAATGTATTAGTGTCCCAGTTTTTCCCACTTCTCCTCCAATATTCATCATTGTTCTTTCCTGTCATCTTAGCCAAAAAGAGAGGTGTGTAGTGGGACCTCACAGTTGTCTTAATTTGCATTTCTCTAATAAATAGTGATTTAGAGCACCTTTTCATATGACTAAAATAGTTTTACTTTCTTCATTTGAAAATTGTTCACATCCTTCAACCACTTATTAATTGGATAGATGCTTGAATTATTATGAAATTGAGTCAGTTCTGTTTATATTTTTAAAAATGAGACCTTTATCAGAACCTTTGACTGATGTTTTCCCAATGTATTGTTTATCTTCTAATCTTGTTTGCATTAGTTTTTGTTTGCACAAAAACTTTTTAACTTAATATAATCAAAATTATCTATTTTTGTTTAATAGTGATTTCCAGTTCTTTTTTGGCCATAAATTCATTCCTTCTCAATAGATCTGAGAGATAAACTATATTTTGTTCTTCTAATTTGCTTATAATATCACTTTATGTCTACATCATGAACCCATTTTGACCTTATCTTGGTATAGGGAGTTAGGTGTGGAGTCAATACCTAGTTTCTCCCATACTAATATTCAATTTCCCCAACAATTTTTGTCAAATAGTGAGTTTTTACCCCAAAATGTGGGATTTAGGGGGTTTGTCAAATACTAAAATATTCATTGACTTTTTTTGTCCTGTGAACCTAATATCTTCCATTGATTAACTACTCTATTTCGTAACCAGTACCAAATGGTTTTGATGACTGCTACTCTTTATTATGGTTTTAGAAGTCTGATACAGGGAGGTCACCTTCATTTGTATTTTCTTTAATTAATTCCCTTGAAATTCTTGACTTTTTGTTCCTCCAAATGAATTTTGTTATTTTTCTAGCTCTGTAAAATAATATTTTGAGAGTTTGATTGGTATGACATAGAATAAGTAGATTAATTTAGGTAATACTGTCTTTTTTATTATATTAGTTTGGCTTATCCATGAGAACTTGATCTTTTTCCAATGGATTAGATCTGACTTATGTGTGGATATTGTTTTGTATTTGTCTTCATATAATTCCTGACTTTGCCTTAGCAGGAAGACTCCCAAATATTTTATATTATCATCAGTTATTTTAAATGTTATTTTCTTTTTTGTATTTCTTGCTGTTGGATTTTTATTGCATATAAAATGTTGGTGATTTATGTGGATTTATTTTGTGTCCTCCAACTTTGCTAAATTTTTGAATTGTTTCTTGTAGTTTTTTAGTTGATTCTCTAGGGTTCTCTAAGTATATCATAAGATCATGTGCAAAACAATGATACTTTGGTTTCCTCATTACCTATTCTAATATCTATAATCTCATTTTCATTTTCTCATTGCCAAATCATTACACTTCTTATTCAATACTGAATAGTAATGGGATAGTGGGAAACCTTGTTACACCCGTGATCTTATTGAGAATGCTTCTAGCTTTTCCCCATTACATGTGATGCTTGTTGATAGTTTTAAATAGATGCTACTGATAATTTTAAGGAAAAGTGCTCTCTAGTGTTTTTAAAAGAAATGGATATTGGATTTGATCAAATGATTTTTCTACATCTATTGAGATAATTATATGTTTTTTCCTTACTTTGTTTATTGATATAGTTAATTATGGTCATTGTTTTCCTAATAGTAAACCAGCTCTTCATTCTTGGTATAAATCCAACTTGGTTATAGTGTACTATCCTGGAGATGAGTTTCTGTCATTTATTTGCTAATATTTATTTAAGATTTTTGCATCAATATTCATTAGAGAAATTGGTCTATACTTTTCTTTCTCTGTTTTCATCCTACCTGGTTTAAGTATCAGAACCATATCTATTTCATAAAAGGAATTTGGTAAAATTCCTTCTTTCCCTGTTTTTTAAAATGGCTTGTATAGTATTGAAATTAATTGTTCTTTATATGTTTTGTAGAATTCACATGTGAATCTATCATGCCCTGGAGATTTTTTTTTTTTTTTTTAACCTTAGGGAGTTGATTAATAGCTTGTTCTACTTCTTCTTTCCTTTCTTCCATCCTTTCTTTCTTTCTTTCTTTCTTTCTTTCTTTCTTTCTTTCTTTCTTTCTTTCTTTCTTTCTTTCTTTCTTTTAATGAGACTATTTATTTCCCCTTCTGTTAATCTGGGCAATCTATATTTTTGTAGGTATTATTCCTTTTCATTTAGATTATCATACTTATTGACATATAATTGGGCATAATAACTTCTAATTATTGTTCTAATTTCTTCTCCATTAGTGGAAAGTTCTCTCTTTTCATTATTGAGACTAACAATTTGGTTTTCTTCTTTCCTTTCTCTTAATTAGAGATTTATTGATTTTGTTGTTTTGTTTTTTTTTTTCCACAAAACCAACTCTTAGTTTTATTTATTATTTCAATAGTTTTTTTTTTACTTTCAATTGTATTAATCTCCCCTTTTATTTCCAGAATTTCAAATTTGGTATTTAATTGGGAGCTTTTAATTTGTTCATTTTTTAGCTTTTTAAATTGGATTTTATCTCTTTCAGGAGGTGATTGGTAAATTCTTTCAATGGCTAATTTACCTTCTGGTTCTAGAACATCAGGGCAGTTTTCGTTGATGATTTCATGTTTAGACTTTTTTTTTCATCATGGCTTTCAGGAAGTCCAATAATTCTTAGATTCTCTATCCTAGATCTATGTTCCAAGTCAGTTGTTTTTCCAATTAGGTGTTTTATATTTTCTTTTATTATTCTTTTTCTTTTTTTTTTTTTTTATTTTATTTGACTGATTCTTGAAATCTCATCAATTCATTAACTTCAATTTCTTCAATTCAGACTTTTAGTGAATTATATTTTCTTCAGTTAGCTTTTTCATCTCCTTTTGCATTTGGCCAATTAAACATTTATATAAAGTATTTTGTTCATAGCATTTTTCAATTTCACAGATTTTGTTTTTCAAAGAATTGGTTTCGTTTTCATATCCATTGTGTAAAGAGATATATGCTTTTTCAATTTCATGAAACCTATTTTTAAGGAATTATATTCAGATAATTTCTGATTTTCCTTTTCCATATTCTTCTTGCAATGGTCCCATTTTCCCCCTCATTTTCCTTCAAAGTCACTTGTCTGATCCTTTTTGAATTCTTTCAGAAGAACATTATGAAATGGGGTCAATTCACATCAACCTTTGGGGCTTCATCTGGAGTTGGCTTACCTTTAGGATCCTGAGGGTTTGAAGTCTGTTCATCCACAAAACTTGTCTATGGTCAGAGTTCTTTTTGCTTTTTTTGTTTATTATCATTTATTATTTGTTTATATATTTGTTATTTATTGTTTAGTATTATTTATTAATTTTATTGATTCTTAAGACAAAGAGTTGACACCCTCTTTAGTTTGCCCTGGGTCACTTCTGCTGACTGATCTTTGGTGGAGGGGCCCCGCATTCTTCCTGACCTCAAAAAGTCTCAATTTGCCTTTTGTATTGGCTTTTGGTTGTCTTGCAGCAAATCTGCCAAACTACCCAGGGCAGAGTAGCCTAAGAGCCTCACAATAGATTCCTGGTGTGTGGATGCAGCAATACCCTGGCTCTCTGTCCTGGCTCCCTGCTTTGGGCTCCCTGTGCTACAACCTGGGTTCAGCAGCTTCTCCCCAGTTGTCCGATTGAAATAGACTTTTTCTGAAGTTCTTCTACAGTACCTTCTGAAATTTGTTGTATTCCAAATATTTGTGGATTCTATCACTTCAAAACCAGTTCAGGGGCTTAATCTGCTATTGGTTTGAGAGAAGGTGAGAGGAAGTCAAAGAAAGTCATATCTGTTTTCCACTTTCTTGGCTCCACCTTCTCTAAATTCAATAATCTAGTTTTATTTTAGGAGAAACTGTGTGATCACAGTGAAACAATAAGGTGATTGGGGAAAAGCAGATAATAAAACCTTTTATAGAGAATTGCAAGGAGCATGAAAAAAGAGGTTGAGCTCTAAATGAGAAGTATAATCATAACTAAATTGCTCTGAGTTTCCAGTTGACTGCAAAACTTAAAAGATTGGAAGTCAGTGACAAGAAATCTCTCCTGTTGAAAAGCCTTTTAAATCTACCCTCTAATATGATAGTCAGCATATTAGAACTTGTTTCCAAAAGAAACAGGTTGATTCATTCTTGTCAAAATCGTTTGCCTTACTCTATTCATTTTGATGTCACAGTTATCTGGACTTTAGATACAAACATTAATGTCCATATTCTTGTCTATCCGAGATTTATGCTTTTAAATACTCCAAATAATTATTTGTAGCTTGCACAAACTCATGGGATTTTAGAAAAGTAAAGAGCCCAAGGATCTTGTAACTCTATCCAAGCTTGAACAAAAATCCCATTTAAAATATACTCAAGAAATGAGTTTGCCAACTTTTGCAGAACTCTGCTCAGTGGAAATACTCCTATCTTCACTCTACTTTTAGATGGCTCCCACTTTGATATGACTTTCTTTTATTCTATTACATTAAGTTTAGATCTAACTCTTTGCAACTTCCACTGTTAAATAAGATAATATTTGTAAAGTCCTTAACATAGTGCCTGACTCAGAATAGGTGATTAATAAATGTCTGTTCCGGCCCATTATCCACTGTTCCTTTTTCTTCCTTCTGAATTCAAGAAAAACAACTCTTGCCCGTCTCCTATACAACATAATCTCAAACAGTTAAGAGACAAATTGTTTCCTTTTTTGTCCCACTTCTTATTCAACTATGATGCCTAGCTATTTAAATTATGCTTGAGTCCTTCACCATATTCTCACTTTCATTTTGATGCGATTTACTCCCAAAATGTAGTACTCAAAACTAAATACACTTTTCCAGATGTAGCTTGTCTAAGATAGATTAAAGAAGAAACATCATCTCTGCAGCCCTAGAGTATACCTTTTGCAATATTGTGTATAGACTGCATAAGCCTTTATGGTTCTGTATAACATCATAATCACAATTCCTATAACCTCATAATCACAATTCCCTTAAACCTCCAGATTGTTTTAATTTTTTAAAAAAGCCTCTCATATATGCAATTCTAATTTGTATATTTGCATATATAGTCACACTGTTTTATTAATATTACTTATTTTCACTCTTTTATTTATACTGTTTTGTTATATATGTGTATATATATACATATATACATATATATATATATATGTACAGTATTTATATGCGTGTATGAACATGCATATGCATGCCACTTTATATAGTGCTATATTATCACATTTAGTTTCCTGGGTAAACCTGAAAAAGGCAAGTCAAACTAATTGAAATCAGTTGACATATTCTTGTTATTTCACAACTTAGCTAGAGTTATGAGTCCCTATTCAATATTTACATTCCATCCTTTTAATCCACCTAAAAGATGAGACCAGTATTCTTTCCACATGTTATCCTCTCATTCACCTTGAAAATTATTCTTATGTCTCCTTTGATCCTTTTCTCTTCCATCATATAGTTATAAATCATCTATTTTTGTAGTCATAGGCATTCTTTGATAACTTTAAATTTTTCTGAACTATAATGCTCTTGACAATATTCTTATAAAACCATGTCATGCTTTATAGTCATCCTTTATCATTTGTCTTTATGTCCATCTGTGGTACAATTCTTTTAAATTTATGTTGGCTAATGATTTCTCTGTAATTTAAAATAGTTTCTTTAGATAGACCCTCTTTTTTCACTGTTAAACTGTGTTTTTATGAGTGTATGGTTGTGTGCATGTGTGTGTGTGTGTGTGTGTGTGTGTGTGTGTGTGTGTGCAATCAGAATAGGATTTTGAAGAACTTTCTATCTTCTCTGTAATGACACTAACCCATATTTTGGTATGTGGATTTTTAAAAACATTTTTGAACATGCCAAATAGGATGCCTCAAAATATTTTAAACTCAACTAAACTTAGCATATTTTCAAGTCTTTTTTTATCTTATGAACTTCATTATTAATATCAAAAGCATTATGTAAGGCATTCCAAATTTTGTAACTGCACTGTCCACCTCAACTCTTCACTATAATTCATCAAATTTATTCAATCAGAAGCCAAATTTTGTCATTTGTGTCTTTACAACATCTACTATATATGTTCCTTTCCCTTCACTCCACTCACAACTATGGACCTACTTCTGTTTCTTGTGGCTTCTCCAAAAGACTATAACAATAGTCTTCTCTACAATGTCATCAGATTCCTTTGGTTCAATTATTTGCTTTATAT
This sequence comes from Sminthopsis crassicaudata, assembly GCF_048593235.1. Taxonomy (NCBI): domain Eukaryota; kingdom Metazoa; phylum Chordata; class Mammalia; order Dasyuromorphia; family Dasyuridae; genus Sminthopsis; species Sminthopsis crassicaudata. Next base: position 263,961,087 of record NC_133621.1, read on the forward strand.
TATCTGAATTGTTCCCAGAGATCTTTTGCCTAAATCAATCACTTTATCTTTTTCCCCCTAAATTCCAGTTCTAAATTATTCATTGTCTTCTGAACATCATAATTTATCCCAAGCATAACTCACTTTTTTCCCTAGACCCTCCTGTCTGTTGTACTATTAGCAAGCAGAGAAATAATACTAGTCCCCCTATATATAATTTTTTACTCTCAGGTGTGTTTTCACCTCCTTATACTTAATTAACACAACATATCCAGTCCAGAGCCAAATTACATAGTTTATATCTCTACATCTATTTTCAACATACCTTTTTATTTTTTCCATCACCAAAATTCAGTACTTAATTATCTTATACACAAACTAATTCAAATATCTAATTCACCTTTCTGATATGTGAAACAATCTCAAAGGGAATTCCCTGGATGTTGGGTTGAGGTTGGAGGGACAGACAATCATTTTTGTGAAAGTGAGATTTGAACTGGATTCTTTGGTCCTGGGAAACTACTTTTTTTGTTCTTAAAGTTGGAAGGCAACAATATGGATGGCAACAATAACAAAACTAAATTATCTTTCCCCATAAATTTTGCTGTTTTGAGTATTTAAAAAATTTACAAAGAAAGAAAGAAAGAAAGAAAGAAAGAAAGAAAGAAAGAAAGAAAGAAAGAAAGAAAGAAAGAAAGAAAAAGGAAGGAAGGAAGGAAGGAAGGAAGGAAGGGAGGGAGGAAGGGAGAAAGGGAGGAAGGAAGAAAGAAAAAGAAAGAAAGAAAGAAAGAAAGAAAGAAAGAAAGAGAAAGGAAGAATGAGAAAGAAAGAAAGAGAAAGAAAGAATGAGAAAGGAAGAAAAAAGAAAGAAAGAAAGAGAAAGAATGAGAAAGGAAGAAAGAAAGAAAGAAAGAGAAAGAAAGAATCAGAAAGGAAGAAGAAAGAAAGAAAGAAAGAAAGAAAGAAAGAAAGAAAGAAAGAAAGAAAGAAAGAAAGAAAGAAAAAGAAAGGAAGGAAGAAAATATGAAATATTGAGGATATATTTATATGTATGTGTATATAAACAGGCATGTGTCTATATCTATGTCTATCTATCTATCTACATACATATTTACCTTCAGCTATATTTTTGGTCCATTACATTGTTTTGGTGTAAGTTTGTTCCAATTTATATGGCAATACATAATGTGAACTGAATTACACATGAATGTGTAACATCTATAACATCTAACACATATAATACCTATAACCTATTCTTAAGGTATTGATGAGATACTTCAAAATTCAAATCAAAAGGGACATTTTTATTGCATTTCTACCATTCTACCATGAGCATTTTTAGTTATTTCTAGGTCAAAGAGGAAAGCCAATGATCAGTTTCTATATCATCCAGATCATTGTACAATAAGTATACATTTCCTTTTTTACAGCCTTGTCCAAAATGTCCATTAGACTATTTCAACTATCTCTCATATATTTAGCATTATTTCTTGCCTAACTTTGGCAACAATAACAGAAATAGGCTTTTGTAATCCATTCCCCCTATTCCCTCTTCACCCCAAAGTTCCTGGGTGGTGTGTACCATTTCCATACTCCATTTATCTCTCAAACCTCCAGTATAAAGCTTTTCAGAAAGCATGACTTCATGAGAGGTAACTGAAATAAAATGAATTAATTTGAAACTCAGACTTGGATTTTCTGATTCAATACACATTTATTTATTCAGTACTTAAAGAGGTCCATTCTGTCCAATTAGATCAGTTCATGGTACTAATTACACAAGTTGTTTAGTTTGCTGATACATATGCAAGTAGACTGGTCTATTTTATAAAGAAAACAAAACAAAATAAAATAATACATAACTCTCAAAAGCAACTATTTTTGTTTAAAAAGCAAACCTAACCAGAAAATTCCATCCCAAATATAATACTCAAGCATAAAAAGGTAAACAGGAAAGAAAATAAACTATTATTCAAAGATTAAGCTGTTTATATCTGTACACATACAGATACTTGTAATTCTTGAGAATTGGATTTGTGTTACAGAAGTTAGGAGAGGTATATGTAAACAAACGGTGTGGGTTTAAGTTGACTTTGATGTGATGAAAAAAATAATGAAATAGAAAACTAATTGCATTGGGAGAAAACAAAAAAGGGAGACAAATGGGGAAAATATATTACTTGAAAAGGTACAAAAGACCTATTAATATAGAGGATAAAAAGGAAGAGAGATGGGCATTGCTTGAACTTAATCTCATCACATTTGCCTAGAAATTTATCTTACCCTATAAAAATTAGGATGAGAAAAATAGAAAGAAAAGGAGAAGATGGATAGAAGGGAGGGAAGATTGAGGGAAATAGTGATCAGAAGCAAAACATTGGTGAGGAGAAACAGTATGATAGGAGAGAAAAATGTATAAACAGAAAAACCAGGATAGATGGAAATAAAGAGTTAATAATCATAACTGTGGATGTGAATGGGGTGAACTTTCTCATGAAATAGAACATAGCAGAGTGAAATGAAAACCAGAATCCTACAAAATGTTGTTTACAAAAAAAAAAAAAAAAAAAAAAAAAAAAAAAAAAAAAAATTTGAAGAAGAGATTCACACAGAAAAAAACTAAAAGACTGAAGCAGAAAATATAGTTTTCTTCAATTGAAGAAGAAAAAAGCAAGCAGGAGTAACAATCATGATTTCTGAACAAGCAAAGCAAAAAATAGATCTAATTAAATACATAAGGAAGAAAACTATATCTTACTGAAAAGGTATCATAAACTTGGGAGAAATATCAATGCTAACCATATTTGCAATGTGTATAGCATCCAGATACTTAGAGAAATTAATTTAGTTACAAAAGAAATTCACAGCATAACTATACAATTGAAGGACCTCAATCTTCCCTAAATAAATCTAACAAAAAATAAATTAACAAGAATGAAATTAAGGAAGTGAATAAGATTTTAGAAAACTTAGCTATGATAGACCTCTGGAGAAAATTGAATAAAGAATGAAAATAATATATACATTTTTTTTTTCTCAGCAGTGCATGGTAGCCACACAAAAATTGACCATGTTCCAGGGCATACAAACTGCACAACCAAATACCTAAAGGCAGAGATAGTAAGCGTATCCTTTTCATATTATGATGAAATAAAAATTACATGTAGCAGCAAGAGACAGAAAGATAAATCCCTTTTAAAATAACTATAGGTAATAGAAAATATTAGGGAGTCTAACTGCCAAAACAAACAGGAAGTATATAAGCACAATTACAGAATACTTTACACAAATAATAATAGATTTAAATAAGTGGGAAAATATCAATTGCTCCTGGGTAGCTTGAGTTAAGATAAATAAAATGACTATTTTACCTAAATGTATCTACTTATTCAGTGCCATGCCAATCAAACCAGGAAAAAATATTTTATAAAGCTAGAAAAATAATAAGATTCATCTGGAAGAAGAAAAGTTCAAGAATATTAAGGGAAGTAATGAAAAAAAAAACAACAAAGAAAATGGATCTAGGTGTGCCAGATCTAAAATTATGGTATAAAGCAGCAATCATCAAAATTATCTGGTACTGGTTAAGAAAAAGATTGGTGGATCAGTGGGAGACCTTAGGTACACAAGACACAACAGCCATTGACTACAGTAACGTGCTGTTTGACAGTAATGTGCTGTTTGATAAACCAAAATACTGCAACTTCTGGAATAAGAACTCACTATTTGAAAAAAAAAAAAAACTGTTGGGAAAACTGGAAAATAATATGGCAGAAACTAGGCATTGACTAACATTTCTCACTCTATACCAAGGGAAGGTCAAAGTGAGTATATGATTTAGACATAAAAGTGATACTTTAAACAAATTAGGATAATAAGGAATAATTTATCCATTCAATCTATGGAGAAGGAAAAAATGTCTAACCCAACAGGATGTAGAGAACATTATGAAATTCAAAATGGGTAATTTTGATTATATTAATTTTTAAAAATTGCACTAAGAAATCCAATGCAACCAAGAGTACAAGGGGATATTCTGAAGAGCAACTGGGAATTATAATCAAAGGGCAATCAAAGTGTTGCAAGCTCTTTTGTTCAATAATACCACTATTAGGTCTTATCTCAAAGAGTTCATTAAGAGAGAGGGAGAGGGAGAAAGAGGAGAGAAGAAGCTAAGTAGTACAAAAGAAGGTTTTCTTTCTTTTTGTGATGGCAAAGAATTAGAAAGTGAGGGGATGCCCATCAATTGGGCAATGACTGAACAAGTTCTGATATATGAAAGAAATAGAATATTATTGTTTTATAAAAAATGAGGAACAAGTCAACTTCAGCAAAACCTGAAAAGATTTGCATGTACCTATACTGAGTGAGCAGAACTAGAACATTGTACACTATAACAGCAACATTGCAATAATCAACTTTGATAAACTTAACTCTTCTCAGAAATACAATGATCTTAGACAATTCCAAAAGACTCGTTTAAAATGCTGATAACGTTCAGGGAAAGAACTATGAATTCTGAATTTAGATTGAAGCATACTATTTCACTTTTTTGCTGTATATGCCATTAAATTATATTAACTATTTTTCTTTTTGATTTAAGACAAGATTCACCCAAGTCAGGGGGTGGGAAAACTATATAAAATATATTAGGAAATGCCTAACAGAAAAAAGCAAAAAAAATATATATATATATAGATTACATGAATTGGCACAATGCTATTTACTTGATTCCCCAGAAAACAAATTCATCAATATTCTAAGGAAAAAGATAATGATGAAAAAACTATCATGCAGTTTTAAAAATCAATCTAATTTTGATGGTCTAAGAAAGTTAAAAAAATGAAATGCATTATTTTGACTAATATGAAATATCTACATACTAGTGAAAAAAGTTAAACCTGAATATAAAACTCATTCTAGATTTGAACTATTGATTTATAGTCATTTACAAATGAAAGGAATTAGTGAGAAGATAGTAAGGGAGACAAAAAATTTTTTCTTTGTTTCAAGATTAAGAAAGCAAGGATACAGGTTTAGACATGATCAACAAGATAGAAGACTAGACATTTTCTCCAATTCTAATGAGAATACATGTCTGGATTCTTGAGAGGTCACTTTTTCTACTCTCTTACTGAATCTTAGTTTGAAGCTGAAAATGTAACAGTACAATGAGCTATGTGTGACTTTTGACAAGTCTGTATCAATTATGTTTGCTTGTATTTGAACAGACTTGTGTCTCTGATAAAAGTGTTAGTTTGACATATTCCAAAGAATTGGGATATGATAAAAAACAAACTCTAAAAATTAAAATTCATTATTTATGAATGATTCAGGATATACTCCAATGTTCCTCCAAATAATCATTCTTAATATTACTTAACATTATATTGGGGAAAGTCAGAACTGACAAATAAAAGCTTCCCATATGCCAAGATAGGTTGCTAGAAATTTTGGTCCTTCTATATAAATCTAATGACCAGGAGAGTGTTTTGTACCACTGGGCACTAAATAGTTGCCATACATAAATAAAATACTGCAAAACAAAACTTATGTGAGGGCATCATTAAGTGAGATATCATCCATGTGTTTTGATGAGTAAAGTGGAAAGCTTATGATTTAACATGTACTATAGATTTGTCTGAGAAAAGGTTTTTCCACCTTCCTTTCTTTTTCATTTACAACCCAGAAAAGCAATTACAAGGAAATGTAGAGATGCCTTTAATCAGGCCTTCAGCTAACAAGATTTTAGAAGTAAATCTCAAAAATAACAAAGGAAGTTTCAATGGACTCCTTAATGACCTGTCTCTAATTCAATGAAAATAAGTAAGTACTTACATTTTTTTTTCTTCTTCTCTACTTTTTTTTTCTAAAGTCCCTGAATAGCTTACTAAGTAGTAAAATCTGTTCTATGAAAGTTTTAAAATTTGATTACAAAATTACTGCTTCAAGTTGCATATCGGAAATTAAATAATAACATGAATTATAAAACTTATAAGATTTTCCTAGGGACATGATAAGGCTGATATATCAAGAGACACACTAGTTATGCTACATCATAAATTACTAAATCTACTCATTGGGCTCTGGAGGACATCTTCAAGAAACTCTATAAATAAGATTTAACTCATGATTCTATTAAATCAATATAGAACTGGCTTGTGGGTTGTACCTAAATGACTTCTGTTTATGATTTGATATCTTTAAAGGATAGAACAGCAAATGTATTTCCAAAAAAAATTGTGCCTAACCCCAGGAAATAATAATGGATATAGGCAAAACTGGATTGCCAGCCCCAAAATATATTTCAGCTTTATTAAATGAAATTTGAAATATTTATTTTAAAAATCTATAATGGAGAGGGAGAGGGTAATCTTGAGAAAAATAGGAAGTTTTAAAAAAATTAACAAACATTTTGTATTACCTGCATGCAGGTCACTTTGAGATACTTTAAAAGATAGTAATATTATCCCTTTCCTCTGGGATTTTAGAATCTAATGGAAAAAGGTCATATATTAAAAATGTGTATGTATGTATATATCCACCAATTAGCCAACTTTTCCTACTATCAGAAAATTACTAAATTGCATCTTTAGTTAGTTCTAATGATTTGTTTAATTTTTTTTCTGTTAGTATTTCAAAAGTGTGTTTAAAAGGCAGAACTTAGACTTGGTGGGCGTAAGAGAAAAGTCAGCGTAATTTATCAGTTTTTTCACATTTTAAAGTAAATATTGAATGAGCAAACAGTCTAAAGTAATTAAGCAGTCATCAGATATAAAAATAAAGAAGTGAACACTAGTATGTAGAACTAGTAACAGTACATCCTCAATGATTGGGAATAGCTAAATAACTTTTCCTACATAAATATATCACTTATTCTTATTATGTAAGAAACAAGTGATGCATAAAGCATGGGAATGCATAAATCAACAGATATAAAGAGAAATAAGTAGGACTGAGAAAATAATGCACGGATAAACTTAGTTCATCATGCTTCTGTCATTATTCTCTCTCTTCGTAGAGCACAATATATGGTACTTATAGGTACTAAATTAATATTGACTAAGCACATAGAGATGGCTATACATTTGTGGGGTTTTTTTTGTTTGTTTTTGTTTTGTTTTGTTTTGCTTTATTTTGGCTTTACTGTTTTTAGTTTAAGGACCATTAATATTAAAGTGTCAATGGGTTTCTATAGCCAACAATATCAATGTGAAAAGACAGGTAAAAAGAAATTAGACAAAGTAAATAGAATGAATAGTCCTCCAAGGGAATGCTATTTCTTTATAAATATATCACATCCAATTGTCAGGAGTGGAAACAAGATGGTGGAGTGAAGTCAGAAGCTGCTTGAGCTCTCCCAGTTTCTCTTGAAAACTACATGAAACCATGTCTCTGAACAGATGAGGACAAAATGTCTACAGAGGAAATCTCAAAGAGTACTATGCATTGATCAACAAACCCAAAAAGTATTTTTGAAGTACTCATAAAGTATTTTAAAAGGCCAATAAGAGAGGTAGGAGAAAAAATGAAAAAAAGAATTGAAAGGAAGGCAAGAAAGAGTCAACAGATTGGAAAAGGAAGACAATTCCTTAAAAAAAATACAAATTCAAAAAAAATTACTGAAGAATACAACATTTGCAAAAAATAGAATTAGTCAAATGGAAAGAGAGAAAAATAGCTGAAGAAAATCACATATTAAAAACTACAAAAGGACAAATGGAAGCTAATGGTTTTGTGAGACATCAAGAATCAGTGAAACAAACTAAAAAGAATGAAAAAAATGGAAGACAATATAAAATACCTCAATGGAAAAACATGAATCCTAAAAAATATATTCAGTAGAGGCAATTTAAAATTATTGGTCTACCAGAAGGACATAACAAAAAATAAGAACCTGGATATCATTCTTCAAGAGATAATCAAGGAAAATTATCTTGGTATATTAGAAACATAAAGGGAAATAGTCATTGAAAGGATTCAATAATAACCTCCAGAAAGAGATCGCACAAAGAAAACCCCGAGGAACATTGTTGTAAAACTCCACAACTATAATCTCAAGGAAAAAATACTGCAAACTGATAGCCAAAAGCAAATAAAATACCCAAGGGGTATTAGTCAGTCAGGATTATCGAGGAGCTTCTATAATAAAGGATCAGAGTGTCTGGAATACCATATTCAGGGAAGCAATGTACTTGGGATTACAAACAAGAATTAACTACCCGGTAGTAAAGGGAAGGAGGTCGTTTCAGAAAAAGGGGAAGGAATGATAAAAAGAGGGAAACTACATCCCAGGAAGAGGCACAGAAAATACACCATATCTGAGGGAATTTAGTGAGAGGGAGAATCATTGTGTGAATCTTACTCTCATCAGGAAGAGGCTCAAAGAGTAAATAATTGACATATTTGTTTTTCAGAGAATTTTCTCTCACCTCATTAAAAGGGGGGAGAGGAAAAGGGAAAAGGAAAAGGAGAATAAGGGAAGGGACTTGGAGGGAGGGGGAAGGGATACTAAAAAAAGGAAGGGCTACACGTCACAAGGGGGGGTCTTTAAATATCGGGGAAGGGGATCAGGGGGGTCAAGGGAAAAAGCATAATCTGGGGAAAATATGATGGCAGGAAATACAGAATTAGTAATTTTAACTGTAAATGTGAATGGGATGAACGATCCCATCAAATGGAGACAGATAGCAGATTGGATCAAAAATCAGAACCCTACAATATGTTGTCTACAGGAAACACACTTAAAGCAGGGAGATACATACAGAGTAAAGGTAAAAGGTTGGAACAGAGCCTATTATGCTTCAGGTAAAGCCAAAAAAGCAGGGGTAGCTATCCTTATCTCAGATCAAGCAAAAGCAGAAGTTGATCTAGTTAAAAAAAAAATAAGGAAGGAAACTATATCCTGCTGAAAGGTAGCATAAATAATGAAGCCATATCAATACTAAACATATATGCACCAAGTGGTATAGCATCTAACTTTCTAAAGGAAAAGTTAAGAGAATTGCAAGAAGAAATAGACAGTAAAACTATAATAGTGGGAGATCTCAACCTTGCACTCTCAGATTTAGACAAATCAAACCACAAAACAAATAAGAAAGAAATTAATAAAGTAAATAGAACATTAGAAAAAGTAGGTATGATAGACCTTTGGAGAAAACTGAATGGCAATAAAAAGGAATATACTTTCTTCTCAGCAGTTCATGGATCCTATACAAAAACTGACCATATATTAGGACATAAAGATCTCAAAATTAAATGTAGGAAGGCAGAAATAATAAATGCCTTCTTCTCAGATCACAATGCAATAAAAGCTACATTCAGTGAAAAGTTAGGGGTAAATAGACCAAAAAGTAATTGGAAAATGAACAATCTCATCTTAAAGAATGACTGGGTGAAACAGCAAATTATAGAAACAATTAATAATTTCACCCAAGATAATGACAATGATGAGACATCATACCAAAATATGTGGGATGCAGCTAAAGCAGTAATAAGGGAAATTTTATATCTTTAGAGGCTTATTTGAAGAAAATAGAGAAAGAGAAGATTAACGAATTGGGCTTGCAACTTAAAAAGCTAGAAAAAGACCAAATTAAAAACCCCCAACCAAAAATTAAACTTGAAATACAAAAATTAAAAGGAGAAATCAATAATATTGAAAGTAAAAAAACTATTGAATTAATAAATAAAACCAAGAGTTGGTTTTATGAAAAAAGCCAATAAAATAGATAAACCTTTGGTAAATCTGATCAGAAAAAAGAAAGAGGAAAATCAAATTGTTAGTCTTACAAATGAAAAGGGGGATCTTTCCACCAATGAAGAGGAAATTAGAGAAATAATGAGTTACTTTGCCCAACTTTATGCCAATAAATTTGATAACTTAAGTGAAATGGATGACTTCCTCCAAAAATATAGGCTCCCTAGATTAACAGAGGAGGAGATAAATTGCTTAAATAGTCCCATTTCAGAAAAAGAAATAGAACAAGCTATTAATCAACTCCCCAGGAAAAAATCCCGAGGACCAGATGGATTCACATGTGAATTCTACCAAACATTTAAAGAACAATTAGCCCCAATGTTATATAAATTATTTGAAAAAATAGGGGATGAAGGAGTACTACCAAACTCCTTTTATGACACAGACATGGTACTGATACCTAAACCAGGTCGAACGAAAACTGAGAAAGAAAATTATAGACCAATTTCCTTAATGAATATTGATGCTAAAATCTTAAATAAGATATTAGCAAAAAGACTTCAGAAAATCATCTCCAGGATAATAAACTATGATATCAAGTAGGATTTATACCAGGAAGGCAAGGCTGGTTTAATATTATGAAAACTATTAATATAATTGACCATATTAATAATCAAATTAATAAAAACCATATGATCATCTCAATAGATGCAGAAAAACATTTGACAAAATCCAACATCCATTCCTACTGAAAACTCTTGAGAGTATAGGAATAAATGGACTATTCCTTAGAATAATCAGGAGCATATATTTAAGACCATCAGTAAGCATAATATGCAATAGAAATAAACTGCAACCTTTCCCAGTAAGATCAGGAGTGAAACAAGGTTGCCCACTATCACCATTACTATTCAATATACTACTAGAAATGCTAGCCTCGGCAATAAGAGCTGAGAAAGAGATTCAAGGAATTAGAGTAGGAAATGAAGAAATCAAACTATCACTCTTTGCAGATGACATGATGGTATACTTAGAGAACCCCAAAGACTCTGCTAAAAAGCTACTAGAAATAATTCAAAATTTCAGCAAAGTGGCAGGATACAAAATAAATCCACATAACTCCTCAGCATTTTTATATATCACCAACAAAATGTAACAGCAAGAGATACAAAGAGAAATTCCATTCCAAACAAATGTTTAAAGTATAAAGTATTTGGGAATCCATCTACCAAAGAAAAGTCACGAATTATATGGGAAAAATTACAAAACACTTGCCACAAAAATAAAGTCAGATTTAAATAAATGGAAAGACATTCAGTGCTCTTGGATAGGCTGAGTGAATATAATAAAGATGACAATACTCCCCAAACTAATCTATTTATTTAGTGCTATACCAATCAAACTCCCAAGAAACTATTTTAATGACCTAGAAAAAATAACAACAAAATTCATATGGAAGAATAAAAGGTCGAGAATTGCAAGGGAACTAATGAAAAAAAAAGTCAGATGAAGGTGGTCTAGCTGTACCTGACCTAAAGCTATATTATAAAGCAGCAGTCACCAAAACCATTTGGTATTGGCTAAGAAATAGACCGGTAGATCAATGGAACAGATTAGATACAAAGGACAAAAAAGAGTACATCTATAACAATCTAATCTTTGACAAACCAAAAGATACCAACATTAGGGACAAAAATTTATTATTCGGAAGAAACTGTTGGGAAAACTCGAAATTAGTGTGGCAGAAATTAGATATGGACCCACACTTAACACCATATACCAAGATAAGATCAAAATGGGTCCACGATTTAGGCATAAAGAAGGAGATAATAAATAGAGAAACAGAGGATAGTCTACCTCTCAGACTTATGGAGGAGGAAGGAATTTATGACCAGAGGAGAACTAGAGATCATTATTGATCACAAAACAGAAGATTTTGATTACATCAAACTAAAAAGTTTCTGTACAAACAATACTAATGCAAACAAGATTAGAAGGGAAGTAACAAATTGGGAAAATATTTTTAAAAGTAAAGGTTCTGACAAAGGTCTCATTTCCAAAATATATAGAGAACTGACCCTAATTTATAAGAAGCCAAACCATTCTCCAATTGATAAATGGTCAAAGGATATGAACAAATAATTTTCAGATGATGAAATTAAAACTATACCCACTCTTATGAAACAGTGTTCCAAATCACTACTGATCAAAGAAATGCAAATTAAGACAACTCTGAGATACCACTACACACCTGTCAGATTGGCTAAGATGACAGGAAAAGATAATGATGAATGTTGGAGGGGATGTGGGAAAACGGGGACACTAACACATAGCTGGTGGAGTTGTGAAAGAATCCAGCCATTCTGGAGAGCAATTTGGAACTATGCCCAAAAAGTTATCAAACTGTGCATACCCTTTGACCCAGCAGTACTACTACTGGGCTTATATCCCAAAGAAATACTAAAAAGTGAAAAGGGACCTGTATGTGCCAAAATGTTTGTGGCAGCTCTTTTTGTTGTAGCTAGAAACTGGAAGATGAATGGATGTCCATCAGTTGGAGAATGGTTGGGTAAATTATGGTATATGAAGGTTATGGAATATTATTGCTCTGTAAGAAATGACCAACAGGAGGAATACAGAAATACTTGGAGAGCCTTACATCAACTGATGCTGAGTGAAATGAGCAGAACCAGAAGATCACTATACACTTCAACAACAATACTGTATGAGGATATATTCTGATGGAAGTGGAAATCTTCAACATAAAGAAGATCCAACTCACTTCCAGTTGATCAATGATGGTAGCTACACCCAGAGAAGGAAGTGAATGTAAATTGTTAGCACTAATATCTGTCTGCCAGGTTACATGTACCTTCGGAATCTAATGTTTATTGTGCAACAAGAAAATGGTATTTACACACATGTATTGTATCTAGGTTATATTGTAACACATGTAAAATGTATAGGATTGCCTGTCATCGGGGGAGAGGGAGTAGAGGGAGGGGGTGGATAATTTGGAAAAATGAATACAAGGGATAATATTATAAAAATATATATGAAAAAGAATTAACTACCCGGGGAGAATGACCATCAACTTTCAGGATAGGAGGTGGATCTTCAATGAAGTAAGAGACTTTCAATAATTTCTATTGAAAAAATCAGAACTAAAGAGAAAATTTGATCTTTAAACATAGGACTCAAGAGAAATATAGAAACATAAAGAGGGTGAAATATATATTATTCAAAAGTTAATATGCTTATATTTTTAGATCAGAAAATGATATCTTTAATTCTTCAAAACTGTATCTGTTATTGGGGCAGTTAGTGGGTCATCAAAAGGACAGTGGCTGCGGCTGTGAAAGGAATCTGATGTGATGATATCAAAGTAAAAGAAATTAAAAGGTGGAAAAAAAGGATTGTACTGGGAGAAGAAGAAGAGGAAGATATGTGACACATTAGAGCACCTATCTTTTTAGACCTATTAGGTCTAATTAGATCTATTTTCATAGAGGAAAAGAAGGAAGAAGGATGAGCAGTGTCTGAAGTTTAATCTCATCTGTTTTAACTGAAATAGTAACCATTTAGGTGGGCATAGAAATCTGTTTTAACTTATTAAAAAGTAGGAGAATAAAGGGGAAATAAAAATGACAGGGTGAGATAGAAAGAAGGGCAGGAACATTAGGATAAAGGTATGAAAAGGAGGGAGGGATGACAGAATGTAAGGTAGATAGCATAGCTGCTACCTAGTGGGGTGAGTTAAAAACGAAACACTACTAAGAAGGGACACTGTGGAAAGAGGGACAAAGGTGCATATAGTGGATAAAATTGGATAGAGAAAAATGAAGACTTGGTTATCATAATTGTGAATGTGAATGGGATGAATTCTCCTATAAAACAGAAGCCAATTGGAGAATGGGTTAAAAAAACAGAATTCTACAATATGTTCTCTATAAGAAACATTGAGAAAAAGAGACACATATAGAATAAAGATAAAAGCCTGGAGCAGAAGTTATTATGTTTCAGCTGAAACAAAAAATAAATAGGGATAACAATTCTGATCTCAGAAAAATCAAAAGTAAAAATAGATCTAGTTAAAATAAGTAAGGAAATTATATCTTATTAAAGGATACCATAAACAATGAAGTAGTAACTGTACTAAATGCATATGCAGCCATAGTAGAGCATCCAAAATCTTAAGGACTATATTAAGCCACTTACAGGGAAAATGGTAAGTAAAATTACATTAGTGAGAGACTTCAACATTCCCCTCTCAGAATCAGACAAATCTAACCAAAAATTAAAAAGGAAGAAAGTAAAGAGATTAGTAGGATTCTAGAAAACCTAGATATATTAGACTGCTAGAGAAAATGAGTAGGGACAGAAAGGAATATAACTTTTTTTTTTCTTTCTTAGCAGTACATAGCACCTACACAAAAATAAAGCATCTATTAGGTCATAAAAACCTCTCAAATAAATGCAGAAAGACAGAGATAGCAAATGTTTCTTTTCAGAAAATGATACAATAAAAATTATTTTCAATAAAGGCCCAGGGAAAAATAGACTAAACAACATTGAAAATTAAATAATCTAAGTCTAAATAATGAGTTGCTCAAACAACACATAACAGAAACAATCCATATTTCATTCAAGAGAATGACAATAATGAGACAACCTACTAAAAGAGTTCCCAGGAGGAAAAAAAAAACTGGTAAAGGAATAAACTAAGAACACCTCAATAAAATACCAAATTAGAAATTCTGAAACTCAAAGAAGAGTTTCATGAAATTGAAAATAAAAAGCATTGAACCAATTAATAAAACTAAGAATTTATTTATGAAAAAAATAAAATAAAATAACTCTGGTTAATTAGAAAATGAAAAGTATACAAAAAAATACCCAAATTATCAGCATCAAAAACAAACAAAAAAATGAATTTACCATTGATGAAAAAGAAATTAATGGTGGAGCCAAGATGGTGGAGAAGATACACATGAATTTCTAAGCTACCTTCTTCCCTCAACACCAAGTAGTTAAATCAGCCTCAAAAATAATGCTGGACTGATAAAAACCACAAGGATTAGAAGCACAACTTACCAGCCAAAGAGATTCTTGAATTTCGACAGAAAAGGTCGGTTCCGAAGGGAGGAAAAAAAAGATGAGCACAGACAGGGTTAGACTAGGTGCTAGCACACTGTGCCAAATGGGCTGGGGAGAGCTCTGAGATCAGAGAAGCCACTGAGATAGAGGAATCTGGCATAGGCTAATAGTTCTACTCTGCTTACAAAACAGAAGATCAGAAGAGAAATCAAAGACACTTTAAAGCAAAAAGCCAGAAAATATAATCACCCCAAACTGGAAATGACCTAACACCTATCTCGGCACAGCTGTACAGCCGCCTGCTGCTGTCTGGGGCTTTTCTTTAGGGCAGTCAAGAACCAGAACAGTGGGGGACATAGCCTGGGGCATCCTTTAATCCACATAGTGTGAGGCTCAGCCTGAGGCAGTGGAATTCTCACATTAGAGAAACTCCAGCAGCAGCAGAACTCCCACAGCAGCAGAACCTTCCCAGCAGGGACTGTGCTTTCCCGGCAGACACTTCCAGTTTGAGTGCAGGTGCTTTTCCCATCAGCTGCTAATAATATCCATGGCCCCACAGGAAGCTTTGGATGGGGTTTGTAACACTTTTACTGTTCAGCCTCTAGTCTCAGGGCAGTAGCTAGGCCACACAGCTGAGGTCCTTCACTGGGCACTCCTCTCAACACAGCCGTGCTAATCACTTCCAAGTCAATTCCGGGGGAGAGGGGAACTCTCTCCAAGAGCTCTCTCTTAGCGTAGTCACAGGATTGCTGCATCCTATCCCCATCTGGGAGAAGCTGATAAATTTTCTACCCAAGGGCAGACCCCTCAACAGTATTAACAATGAGTAAGAAACTGAAGAGAACCATTAACGCCTTTTATACAGAGAAAGAACAGGTATCCAACCCCAAAGAGGAGTTCTACCAAACTCCTTGTATGAAACAGACATGGTACTGATACCTGTAACGTGCTCTCCTGGCAGTTACAATTACTAGTCTGTCCTAGACCCACCAGAGTACCTTTGACCACTGTCCTCTGCAGTGTGAAGTCTACCCGGCTCGCCTCCTCTGAGGCCTTCAAAGGTCTCTGGCCACAATCTATTGAATCTATAGCTTAATAACCGGTAGCGCACTCAAGAACAACCACGTGTAATCTTAAAAGCCTTTATTATACCTACTCACATAATGCCCTAACTGATGCCCTGACTTGTTGGTTCCCTAGTGAACACCTGGTCAGAAGACCCACGTGTTCACTACCAAAACCCTTATCTCTTTTGGCTATCCATCTTGGCTTGGCCACCCAGGCTAGGAAGCCAGGGTGAAGAGCGTCAGATTAAAGAGAGCGTTTGCTGCCTGCAGTGGGCTTACATAGGGCCTGTGAGGTCACACACACAGCCAATCAGCGAGAGAGTCACCCATTACGAAGCTATCTCAATATGGCCAGGATCCCGCCCAAGGGCAGTCCTAATATCCACAGAAATTACTTCCGGGCCTCAATCTCCCTATGTGCTGTGGAGCCCATTTAAAGGCCCCTTACAGATACCTAAACCAGGTAGGTTGAAAATTGAGAAAGAAAAATTGAGAAAGACCAATCTCCTTAATGAATATTGATGCTAAAATCTTAAATGAGATATTAGCAAAAAAGACTTCATAAAATCATCCCCAGGACAATACACTATGATATCAAGTAGGATTTATACCAGGAATACAGGGCTGATTTAATGTTAGGAAAACTATTAATATAATTGACCATATTAATAATGAAATAAAAAAAAAAAACATATGATCATCTCAATAGATGCAGAAAAAGGTTTTGATAAAATATAACATACCATTCCTACTAAAAACACTTGAGAGTATAGGAATAAATGGACTTTTCCTTAAAATAGTCAGGATCATATATTTAAAACCTTCAGTAAGCATAATATGTAATGTAGATAAACTGGAACCTTTCCCAATAAGATCAGGAGTGAAACAAGGTTGCCCACTATCACCATTACTATTCAATATTGTATTAGAAATGCTAGCCTTGGCAATAAGAGTAGATAAAAAAAATTAAATGAATAAGAGTAGGTAATGAGGAAGTCAAACTATCAATCTTTGCAGATGATATGATGGCATACTTATAGAACACCAGAGATTCTAATAAAAAGTTATTAGAAATAATTCACAACTTTGGCAAAGTTGCTGGATACAAAATAAATCAACATAAATCCTCAGCATTTTTATACATCACCAACAAAATGCAACAGCAAGAGATACAAAGAGAAATTCCATTCAAAACAACTGTCAAGAGTATAAAATATTTGGGAATCCATCTATCAAAGAAAAGTCAGGAATTATATGAGCAAAATTACAAAACACTTGCCACAAAAATAAAGACAGATTTAAATATTTGGAAAGACATTAATTGATCATGGATAGGCTGAGTGAATATAATAAAGATGACAATACTCCCGAAACTAATCTATTTATTTAGTGCTATACAAATCAGACTCCCAAGAAACGATTTTAATGACCTAGAAAAGAGAACAACAAAATTCATATGGAAGAATAAAAGGTCAAGAATCTCAAGGGAATTAATGAAAAATAAGTCAGATGAAGGTGGTCTAGCTGTACCTGACCTAAAGCTATATTATAAAGCAGCAGTCACCAAAACCATTTGTTATTAGTTAAGAAATAGACTAGTAGATCAGTGGAACAGATTAGGTACACAGGACAAAAAATGGTACAACTATAGAAATCTAGTGTTTCACAAACCCAAAAATACTAACATTTGGGATAAGAATTCATTATTTGAAAAAAAACTGTTGGGAAAACTGCAAATTAGTATGGCAGAAATTAGATATGGACCCACACTTAACACCATATATCAAGATAAGATCAAAATGGGTCCATGATTTAGGCATAAAGAATGATATCATAGGGCGGAGCCAAGATGGCGGAGAAGAAACACACGACTCAGTGAATGTCCTCACTCCCTCACAACCAATTAGATAAATTAAGTCTCAGAATTAGCTCAGGACTGATAGATACCACAAGGACTGGAAGCACGACTTACCAGCTGAAGAGAATCTGGAGTTTCAACAGGAAAGGTCAGTTCTCAGGGGAGGAATAAGAAAGACCAGCACAGACGGTGGGGTAGGGGCACACTGCGCCCATTGCGCTGGGAAGGGCTCTGGGATCAGAGAAGCCACTGAGGTAAAGGAATCTGGCACAGGCTGTTAGCTCTTCTCTGCTAATTATTTAGCAGTTCAGAAGAGAAAGCCAAAATATTTTAAAACTCAGATTAGATTCCCCCCCCCCCCCCCCCCCGCCCCCCGGGGGTGACTCAGCAGAGAATCAGCACCAGGGGGTGTGGCCTCAGCTCCCTCCTGAGAATAGTTAAGAGACTGACAAGTGGGTGGATACGGCCCAAGGCAACACACACTGCCTAGCTTAGCTGGAGGGAGTGGAACTCAGCTCCAGGAAGTCCCAGAGAAGCGGAACCTTTGAACTAGGGACCGCGGTTTCTGGCAGACACTTCCAGTTTGAGCGCAGGGGCTTCTCACGTCACCTGCTGCAGACATCCACTCCCCACCCGGACACATAGACTGGGCTTCCTGCAGTCTTCACTATTCTACGCCCTCAAAGCACAGCAGTGCTAATCACCTCTGAGGCACTTCCAGGGAGGGGGTGGGAAACTCTCTCCCAGAGCTCTATCTTAGCTCGGGCGCAGGGGCCGCTGCATCCATCCCGTCTGGGAGGAAGCTGGTAAAGAAGTAAATAATTTCCTACCCCAGGGACAGACCCCAAAAGATTTTTTTTAAGTATGAGCAAAAAAGCTAGAAAAACTATAGATTCCTTCTATACAGAGAAAGAGCGGGTATCCAACCCCGAGGAAGTTAACAGCAAAGATTCAGAAGATAACAACCTAAAGGGGAACGATTCCTGCCCCCCATCACATAACTCTCTCCTAGAAGAAGCTCTTAAAAAGTTGAGGGAGATCGAAGAAAAATGGGGAAAGGAAAGAGAAGTTATGATAGAGAATAACAATGTCCTGAAATTGGAGTTGGAAAAAATAAAGAATTCACAGGAGATGCAGGGAAACAAAATTAGTGAATTAGAAAAGGTTAAAAAAACACAGGAAAGTAGGATTTCTGAATTGGAAAAGATAAAAAAGTCTCAAGAAAATAGAATTTCTGAATTGGAAAAAGAAAATAATTCTCAAAAAAAAAAAATTAGGGAAATGGAAAAAAATTCAATAGAGCAAAATAACTCATTTAAAAACGAAATTGGGCATTTACAAAAAGAACTAAAAACTGTGAAAGAAGAAAATAACTCCTTAAAAGTCAGGATGGAACAAATAGAAATGAATGATTCACAGAGAACCCAAGAATCAGTCAAACAAAACAAAAAAAATGAGAAGCTGGAGAACAACGTCAAATACTTACTGGGAAAATCTATAGACCTGGAAAATAGATCTAGGAGAGATAATCTGCGGATTATTGGACTTCCCGAAAACTATGACCAAAAAAAGAGCCTAGATTCTATTTTACAGGAAATTATCAAAGAGAACTGTCCAGAGATAATAGAAACAGAAGGGAAAGTAGATGTGGAAAGAATTCATCGAACTCCTTCTGAAATAGACCCTAAAAAAAGAACACCACGGAATATTGTGGCTAAGCTGCAGAATTACCACACAAAGGAGAAAATCCTGCAAGCAGCTAGAAAAAAACAATTTAAATACCAAGGTGCCACAATAAGGGTCACCCAAGATCTGGCTGCCTCCACATTAAAAGATAGAAGGGCCTGGAACCTGATATTCCGAAAGGCAAAAGATCAAAGACTGCAACCAAGAATGAACTACCCAGCTAAGTTTAGCATCTTTTTCCATGGAAGAAGATGGTCATTCAATGAAACAGAGGAATTCTATATGTTTCTAAGAAAAAAACCAGACTTAAACAAAAAATTTGATCTACATCCACAAGACTGAAGAGAAACAGAAAAAGGTACACAGAACCCTTGAGAACTGTAACTCTGTTGTGGGTATATAAAAAATACTCAAGGATAATTTGATTTTACTGATATAAAAGAAAAAAAGGGGGGTGTAGTAAAGGGAAGGAGGTCGGTTCAGAAAAAGGGGAAGGAGTGATAAAAAGAGGGAAACTACATCCCAGGAAGAGACATAGAAAATACACCATATCTGAGGGAACTTAGTGAGGGGGAGAATCATTGTGTGAATCTTACTCTCATCAGAAGAGGCTCAAAGAGTAAATAATTAACATATTTGTTTTTCAGAGAATTTTCTCTCACCTCATTAAAAGGGGGGAGAGGAAAAGGGAAAAGGAAAAGGAGAATAAGGGAAGGGACTTGGAGGGAGGGGGGAGGGATCCAAAAAAAAAAGAGGGAGGGTTGTGTGGCACAAGGGGGGTCTGTAAATTAAATATCGGGGAGGGGGATCAGGGGGGTCAAGGGAAAAAAGCATAATCTGGGGATAATACGATGGCAGGAAATACAGAATTAGTAATTTTAACTGTAAATGTAAATGGGATGAACGATCCCATCAAACGGAGACGGATAGTAGATTGGATCAAAAAGCAGAACCCTACAATATGTTGCCTACAGGAAACACACTTAAAGCAGGGAGATACATACAGAGTAAAGGTAAAAGGTTGGAACAGAGCCTATTATGCTTCAGGTAAAGCCAAAAAAGCAGGGGTAGCTATCCTTATCTCAGATCAAGCAAAAGCAGAAGTAGATCTCGTTAAAAAAGATAAGGAAGGAAACTATATCCTGCTGAAAGGTAGCATAAATAATGAAGCCATATCAATACTAAACATATATGCACCAAGTGGTATAGCATCTAACTTTCTAAAGGAAAAGTTAAGAGAACTGCAAGAAGAAATAGACAGTAAAACTATAATAGTGGGAGATCTCAACCTTGCACTCTCAGATTTAGACAAATCAAACCACAAAACAAACAAGAAAGAAATTAAAAAAGTAAATAGAACATTAGAAAAACTAGGTATGATAGACCTTTGGAGAAAACTGAATGGCAATAGGAAGGAATATACTTTCTTCTCAGCAGTTCATGGATCCTATACAAAAACTGACCATATACTAGGACATAAAGATCTCAAAATTAAATGTAGGAAGGCAGAAATAATAAATGCCTTCTTCTCAGATCACAATGCAATAAAAGCTACATTCAGTAAAAAGTTAGGGGTAAATAGACCAAAAAGTAATTGGAAACTGAATAATCTCATCTTAAAGAATGACTGGGTGAAAGAGCAAATTATAGAAACAATTAACAATTTCACCCAAGATAATGATAATGATGAGACATCATATCAAAATCTTTGGGATGCAGCTAAAGCGGTAATAAGGGGAAATTTTATATCTTTAGAGGCTTATTTGAAGAAAATTGAGAAAGAGAAGATTAACGAATTGGGCTTACAACTTAAAAGGCTAGAAAAAGACCAAATTATAAACCCCCAACCAAAAATTAAACTCGAAATACAAAAATTAAAAGGAGAAATCAATAAAATTGAAAGTAAAAAAACTATTGAATTAATAAATAAAACCAAGAGTTGGTTTTATGAAAAAGCCAATAAAATAGATAAACCTTTGGTAAATTTGATCAAAAAAAAGAAAGAGGAAAATCAAATTGATAGTCTTACAAATGAAAAGGGGGATCTTTCCACCAATGAAGAGGAAATTAGAGAAATAATAAGGAGTTACTTTGCCCAACTTTATGCCAATAAATTTGATAACTTAAGTGAAATGGATGACTTCCTCCAAAAATATAGGCTCCCTAGATTAACAGAGGAGGAGATAAATTGCTTAAATAGTCCCATTTCAGAAAAAGAAATAGAACAAGCTATTAATCAACTCCCCAGGAAAAAATCCCCAGGGCCAGATGGATTCACATGTGAATTCTACCAAACATTTAAAGAACAATTAGCCCCAATGTTATATAAATTATTTGAAAAAATAGGGGATGAAGGAGTCCTACCAAATTCCTTTTATGACACAGACATGGTACTGATACCTAAACCTGGTAGATCGAAAACTGAGAAAGAAAATTATAGACCAATCTCCTTAATGAATATTGATGCTAAAATCTTAAATAAGATATTAGCAAAAAGACTTCAGAAAATCATCTCCAAGATAATACACTATGATCAAGTAGGATTTATTCCAGGAATGCAGGGCTGGTTTAATATTAGGAAAACAATTAATATAATTGACCATATTAATAATCAAATTAATAAAAACCATATGATCATCTCAATAGATGCAGAAAAAGCATTTGACAAAATCCAACATCCATTCCTACTAAAAACTTTTGAGAGTATAGGAATAAATGGATTATTCCTTAGAATAATCAGGAGTATATATTTAAGACCGTCAGTAAGCATAATATGCAATAGAAATAAACTGCAACCTTTCCCAGTAAGATCAGGAGTGAAACAAGGTTGCCCACTATCACCATTACTATTCAATATAGTACTAGAAACGCTAGCCTCGGCAATAAGAGCCGAGAAAGAGATTCAAGGAATTAGAGTAGGAAATGAGGAAATTAAACTATCACTCTTTGCAGATGACATGATGGTATACTTAAAGAACCCCAAAGACTCTGCTAAAAAGCTACTAGAAATAATTCAAAATTTCAGCAAAGTGGCAGGATACAAAATAAATCCACATAAATCCTCGGCATTTTTATATATCATTAACAAAATGCAACAGCAAGAGATACAAAGAGAAATTCCATTCCAAACAAATGTTGAGAGTATAAAATATTTGGGAATCCATCTACCAAAGAAAAGTCAGGAATTATATGAGAAAAATTACAAAACACTTGCCACAAAAATAAAATCAGATTTAAATAATTGGAAAGACATTCAGTGCTCTTGGATAGGCCGAGCGAATATAATAAAGATGACAATACTCCCCAAACTAATCTATTTATTTAGTGCTATACCAATCAGACTCCCAAGAAACTATTTTAATGACCTAGAAAAAATAACAACAAAATTCATATGGAAGAATAAAAGGTCAAGAATTGCAAGGGAACTAATGAAAAAAAACTCAGAGGAAGGTGGTCTAAGTGTACCTGATCTAAAGCTATATTATATAGCAGCAGTCACCAAAACCATTTGGTATTGGCTAAGAAATAGACCGGTAGATCAGTGGAACAGATTAGATACAAAGGACAAAAAAGGGTACATCTATAGCAATCTAATCTTTGACAAACCCAAAGATTCCAACATTAGGGATAAAAATTCATTATTCGGAAAAAACTGTTGGGAAAACTGGAAATTAGTATGGCAGAAATTAGATATGGATCCACACTTAACACCATATACCAAGATAAGATCAAAATGGGTCCATGATTTAGGCATAAAGAGGGAGATAATAAATAGATTAGAGGAACAGAGGATAATCTACCTCTCAGACTTGTGGAGGAGGAAGGAATTTATGACCAGAGGAGAACTAGAGATCATTATTGATCACAAAATAGAAGATTTTGATTACATCAAACTAAAAAGTTTCTGTACAAATAATACTAATGCAAACAAGATTAGAAGGGAAGTAACAAATTGGGAAAATATTTTTAAAAACAAAGGTTCTGACAAAGGTCTCATTTCCAAAATATATAGAGAACTGACCATAATTTATAAGAAACCGAACCATTCTCCAATTGATAAATGGTCAAAGGATATGAACAGACAATTCTCAGAGGAAGAAATTGAAAATATATCCACTCACATGAAAGAGTGTTCCAAATCACTACTGATCAGAGAAATGCAAATTAAGACCACTCTGAGATACCACTACACACCTGTCAGATTGGCTAAGATGACAGGAACAAATAATGACAAATGTTGGAGGGGATGTGGGGAAATTGGGACACTGATACATTGCTGGTGGAGTTGTGAAAGAATCCAGCCATTCTGGAGAGCAATCTGGAATTATGCCCAAAAAGTTATCAAACTGTGCATACCCTTTGACCCAGCAGCGCTACTACTGGGATTATATCCCAAAGAAATACTAAAGAGCGGAAAGAAACATATATGTGCCAAAATGTTTGTGGCAGCTCTTTTTGTTGTAGCTAGAAACTGGAAGATGAATGGATGTCCATCAGTTGGAGAATGGTTGGGTAAATTGTGGTATATGAAGGTTATGGAATATTATTGCTCTGTAAGAAATGACCAGCAGGAGGGATACAGAGAGGGTTGGAGAGACTTAAATCAACTGATGCTGAGTGAAATGAGCAGAACCAGAAGATCACTGTATACTTCAACAACAATACTGTATGAGGATGTATTCTGATGGAAGTGGAAATCTTCAACATAAAGAAGATCCAACTCACTTCCAGTTGATCAATGATGGACAGGGGTAGCTACACCCAGAGAAGAAACACTGGGAAGTGAATGTATATTGTTAGCACTAATATCTGTCTGCCCAGGTTGCATGTACCTTCGGATTCTAATGTTTATTGTGCAACAAGAAAATGATATTCACACACATGTATTGTACTTAGACTATATTGTAACACATGTAAAATGTATGGTATTGCCTGTCGTCGGGGGGAGGGAATAGAGGGGGGGGGGCAATTTGGAAAAATGAACACAAGGGATAATATTATAAAATATATATATAATAAAAAAAAAAAAAAAAAAGAATGATATCATAAATAGCCTAGAGGAACAGAGGATAGTCTACCTTTCAGACCTGTGGAGGAGGAAGTAATTTATGACCAAAGGAGAACTAGATCATTATTGATCACAAAATAGAAGATTTTGATTACATCAAATTAAAAAGCTTTTGTACAAACAAAACTAACGCAAACAAGATTATAAAGGAAGTAACACATTGGGAAAATATTTTTACAGTTAAAGGTTCTGATAAAGGCCTCAGTTCCAAAATATATAGAGAACTGACCCTAATTTATAAGAAGCCAAACCATTCTCCAATTGATAAATGGTCAAAGGATATGAACAAATAATTTTCAGATGATGAAATTAAAACTATATCCACTCTTATGAAACAGTGTTCCAAATCACTACTGATCAAAGAAATGCAAATTAAGACAACTCTGAGATACCACTACACACCTGTCAGAT
This sequence comes from Sminthopsis crassicaudata, assembly GCF_048593235.1. Classification (NCBI taxonomy): domain Eukaryota; kingdom Metazoa; phylum Chordata; class Mammalia; order Dasyuromorphia; family Dasyuridae; genus Sminthopsis; species Sminthopsis crassicaudata. The sequence goes on from NC_133621.1 coordinate 263,985,953, forward strand.
TGGCTAAGATGACAGGAAAAGATAATGATGAATGTTGGAGGGGATGTGGGAAAACTGGGACACTGATGCATTGTTGGTGGAGTTGTGAAAGAATCCAGCCATTCTGGAGAGCAATTTGGAACCATGCCCAAAAATTATCAAACTGTGCATACCCTTTGATCCAGCAGTGCTACTACTGGGCTTATATCCCAAAGAAATACTGAGGAGGGGAAAGGGACCTGTATATGCTAAAATGTTTGTGGCAGCTCTTTTTGTATTGTCTAGTAACTGGAAAATGAATGGATATCCATCAATTGGAGAATGTTTGGGTAAATTATGGTATATGAAGGTTATGGAATATTATTGCTCTGTAAGAAATGATCAGCAGGGTGCATACAGAGAGGTTTGGAGAGAGTTGTATGAACTGATGCTGAGTGAAATGGGCAGAACCAGGAGATCATTATACACTGCAACAATGATACTGTATGAGGACGTATTCTGATGGAAGTGGATATCTTCAATACAAAGAAGATCCAATTTACTTCCAGTTGATCAATGATAGACAGAAACAGCTACACCCAGAGAAGGAACACTGGGAATTGAATGTAAACTGTTTTCACTACTGTCTATCTACCCAGGTTACTTATACCTTTGGAATCTAATACTTACCGTGAAACAAGAAAATTGGATTCACACACATATATTGTATATCTAGGTTATACTGTAACCCAGTTAATATGTATGGGATTGCCTGTCATCTAGGGAAGGGAGTAGAGGGAGGAAGGGGAAAATTAGGAAAAATGAATACAAGGGATAATGTAAAAAAATATTATTCATGCATATGTACTGTCAAAAATATAATTATAAAATTAAAAAAAAGAAAAAGACATTAAAGCAATAATTAGATGGAGCTCTTTTGCCCAACTGTATGCCAGCAAGTATGACAATATAATAGAAACAGATGAATATTTGCAAAAATCTAAATTCCCCAGAGCAACAGAAGAGGAAATAAATGACTTATGTCGTCCCATTTTAGAAAAATAAATTTAACAAACCAACAATGCATTCCCTAAGAAAAAGTCTCCAGGTCTAGATGGATTCACAAGTGAATTCTACCAAATATTTAAAGAACAATTAATTCCAATACTATATAATCTATTTGGAAAAATAGGTATAGCAGGAGTTCTGCCAAATTCCTTCTTTGACACAAAAGTCTAATCCAGGAAGAACCAAAAGAGAGAAAGAAAACTACAGACCCAACTCCCTAATGAATATTGATGCAAAATTTTATGTAAAATATTAGCAAAGATATTACAATAACTTATCATCATGATAATTCACTATTACCTAGTGGGATTCATATACAAGGAAGTAAGGGTTGTTTCAATATCGGGAAACCTATTGCTATAATTGACCATATCAATAACAAAACCAGCAAAATCATATGATAATCTCAATAGATGCAGAAAAATCATTTAAAAAAATACAGTACCTAATATAAACACCAGAGAGCATAGGGATAGAGTTTTCCTTAAAATAATAAGTAGTATCTTTCTAAAACCAATATCAAGCATTATTTATAATGGAAGGTTCTGGACAAATTTCCAGTATTACCTGTACTATTCAATATTGTACTAGAAGTGTTTGATTTGTCAAAAAGAAAATAAAAACAAATTAATTAGTACAGACAATGAAGAAATAAAACTATCATTCTTTGCAGATAATACAGTGACATAATTTGGAATCCTAGAAAATCATCCAAAAACCTACTTGAAACAATTAACAGCTTTAGCAAAGTTGTCAGCTATAAAATAAACCTACATAAATCATCAGTATTTCTATATACCAGCATTTATACATACCATTGACAAAGCCCAGCAACAAGAGACAGAAAAATTCCATTTAAAATAACTTTAGACAAAATAAAATAGTTTGTCAACATTCTAAGACAAACCATGAGCTCTATAATCACATTTGCAAAACACCTCTCACAGTCAAATCTAAACAATTGGAAGTTTATCAACTGCTCATGGTTAGGCTGAGCTAATATAGTAACATAATATAGTAAAAATGACAATTCTGCCTGAATTGATCTACTTGTTCAGGGTTATACTAATCAAACTGCCAAAATAAGATTTTTATAGAGCTAGGCAAATATTTACAAAATTCATCTGAAAGAACAAAAAGTCAAAAATTATCAAGAGAATTAATGAAAAAATACAAAGAATAGTGGCTTTGCAGTACCAAAACTTACACTATATTATAAAACAGCAGTGAACAAAACCATTTGATACTGGCTAAAAAGTAGAGTGGTGGATCAGTGGAAAAGTTTAGAGACATACTATACAATTATTAAGACCTATAGTAATATACTATTTATTAAACCTCACAAATTCTAGCTTTTGTTCTGAAAATTAATTATTTCACAAAAAATGCTGGAGAAAGTGGAAAATAATTTATCAGAAACTTGACATAGACACACACTTCATACCCCATACCAAAATAAAGTCAAAATGGGTACATGATTTAGGCAAAAAGGTGAAGCCATAAGGAAATTAGGAGAGCAAGGAATATTCTACCTATCTCAGATTTTTGGAGAAGGGGGGATTTATGACCAAAGATGTTCTAGAGATCATTATGAAATGCAAAATGGACAACTTTACATTTAATTAAAAATGTTTTGCACACACACAAAAAAACCCAAACCTGAAATAAGAGTAAAAGATGAATACAAATGCTAGGGAAAATTTTTACAGGCAGTGTTTCTGATAAAGATCTTATTTCCAAAAGACCTTTAAAAAACTGTCAAATTTATAAAAATGCTGGTCATATTGGTAAGGTACTATAAGAACAGATAATTTTTGGATGAAGAAATTAAAGCTATATATAGTCATATGAAAAATACACTGAAAACACCTTTGATTAGAGAAATGCAAATTAAAACATTTCTGACATACCACATCACACCTTTCCAACTGGCTAAGATGACAAGCAAATGTAATGATAAATATTGGCAGGGGTGAGAGAAAGCTGGTACACTAATGCATTGTTGGCAAAGTTGTGAAATGATCCAACCATTCTGGAGAGCAAATTGAAACTACGCTCAAAAGGCTATAAAACTATGTATGCCCTTTGACCCAACAGTGCCACTACTTGGTCTATATCCCAAGGAAATTGTAAAGGAAGGAAAAGGACCAAATTTGCAAAAATGTTTATAGCAGCTTTTTGTGATAGCAAAGAATTGGAAGATTAGTAGGTGTCCATCAGTTGGAGAATGGCTGTGTAAGTTTTAGCACGTAAAGGTAATGGGATTATAATTATTCTGTTAAAAAAAATGATAAACAAACTGATTTTAGATAGGCCTGAAAAAATTTACATGATCTGATTATGAGCAAAACAAACAAAATGAGGAATATATTATACATGGTAACAGCAATATTTTGCAGTAATCAATTATGAAAAACTTCCTTCTTTCTTAGTGACCAAAGAAAATACCAATAAACTTTGGGTAGAAAGCGCCATCTGCACCCAGAAAGAGAACTATGGTGATTGAGTGTAAATCAATACATGCTGTGTTCACTTCTTTTTTCTTTTTTTTTCTCCCTTGGCATTTTTCCTTTTTGTTCTGATTTTTCTCTTCCAATATTATTCATAAAGAAATGTGCATTTTAAAAATGTTAATATATATTTGTAACCTGAAAAAATTAAAAATACAAAATAAATAATACAAGTAAATATACCACATGAGACCAGGAAGGATTCATCTTCACTTGCATGATCATCATAACTAGTATTTATATAGTTCTTTAAGTTTTTTTAAATAATTTTCAACTTGTTATCAATTATTTAATTTGATCTTCACAAATCTACAAGTAGGTACTATTATTTTTATTTTACAGGTGAAAAAACTGAGGCAAAAGGTTTAAATAATTTTCTCAGGATTTCATAGCAAATCAATGTTTGAGTTAGGAATTGAAATATAGGTCTTTTTGACTCATTCCAATTTTCTGCCCATTTTCTGTTTTCCTTTATGATTATGAATAGATAAAGTAATATGAGTATCTACAAAATATCTATCTCTTCCCTTTTCACCCCATTTAATTTAGAGTAATTATTTCCCTCAAAAGGCAAGGAAGCTATCCATTAAAATTGACCAGAGGCCTGAGGTTTAAGGTTGGTTTCAATTAATACAATTTTCTGGTGGACTCTGGACATGTTGTTATAATTTCCTGGTCACCTAAGAAAATCAAAACATCTTGAAATGTGAAGTAAGAGATTTCATACATATGTGTACTTTTCAAATATTATCTATGTCCCAAGACCATGAGTATTCATCACATTTAGTTCTACTAACCAGAAAGACATTATAGAGATGAGGATTCTTATCTACTTAAGTTAACCATGCTGTTTTTCAGTTGAATATCCTTTTTTTAAATGTCATGGCTAATTAAGCCTTCTTTTGTTAACTGTAGAATGACCTAAATGTATCTAATTTTGTTCAAATATTCAGCTAAAGTATTAGAGTACTGACGTTAGACAAGTCTAGGCATTGCCTAATTCTTTTCTTAATAATCTGAAGTGATACTTTAATAATTTACTGAAGAGAAACAAAAGCTTTAAGCATTTCCATTGGCCCTTTCCCTAAAGACCAATTGTTTGTTTCTTTAATCATTCCTAAGTGAAAAAGAAAAAGAAAAAAAAAAAAGAAAATCATTGAAGTTACTTTTTACAATCTACTACTAAGTGGATCTGAGAGCACTTTTAATAATATTTCAATAATAATGTAGTCAATTATAAAACAAAATTATAATCTAATGTATTATGACATATTACACAGTATCATTTTGTGGTATATTAATTTATATAATGCTCTTGTAATTTTTAAGACTTGAATAACATATCTACAAAATATTTCAGTATTATGATCTTCTTTTAGACATGAAAACACAAAGAAATTGAATGATTCTACTTGTGTCTAATGCCATATTTAAATGAATTTCTCTACCTACTGTTGGTTTTTTAAAATATTATAATCGTATTATCTCTCCAAAATATTTGAATTCATGACAACCATTCTGATTACCTGATTCAGAAAAGACAATATGAAAATAGAAGAATATGTGATGGTGATTATTTATTCATATTTAAAGAATGAAATATTTATTCTTTTAATATCTCATTTGTTAGATTCAGAAGAAATCTCAGAGACATTTAGTCTGATGTCCTCATTTTATGGTCTAGAAACTGAGGTTGAGAAAGCCTAAGTAACATAACCAAAATCACCTAGACAGTAGATACCAGAGAATATAAATTTAAATATATTCTCTGAAACCTATTACTAATATAACCTTGCAAAAGCCACATATTTTAGAGGACAATGCATGTGTAGGAAGGGTTAGATGGCCTCCAAGTTACTTTCTTAACATGAAATGCTTCTCTGAAATAAGGCATGATTCTGGTCTTGGATTTAACATATTGAGTAGGAATTATTAGATGCATGTGGAGATAAATAGATGCTGTCCCAAAAGTCTTAGTTACAGTTGAAAGCATTAATATATAAAATTAATCTTTAAAAGGTTTGAAATTACATCAAGATATTTGGAACATGCTGTATAATACAGACTGCAATATGTTTAGTGCATACAAGAAGTAGAAAGTGCTATGAGATCATAAGAAGAATGCAAGGTTTTACTTACACTATTCATTTAGAATTAATTCTATCAAGATCAGTCTGACCTACTATTCTGAGAATTTAGAAACTTTATATCAACTCTCAAGTTTATATCGATCACATCTTAAAGATGTGGTAACAACCTTATATAAAATGTCTCAGGGAACAAGGAAATTAGTATGAGAAAAGTCCCAATAATGACCTGAATTTGTAACATATGATGGAGTAGGAATCTTGTATTGCAATCCATCAGATATTAGCCCAGCATGTGTATCCTTAGATTTATTTTGTTCTCCTGCCATATTCTGTAAGTTAGTCATGATTAAACAGCTAGTCAATGCAATGAATGGATAGAGAGCTAGGACTAAAATCAGAAAGACTCATTTTCCTGAGTTCAACTTATACATTTACTATCTGTGTGATCCTGGGATCACTTAACCATGGTTTGCCTCAGTTTCCTTATCTGCAAAATGACTTGGAGAAGAAAATGACAAAGGTACTGCAGCTTCTTTGCCAAGAAAACCCTAAACAGAATCCCAAAGAGTTGGAGATTAATGAAAACAATTGAACAATAAGATAAACTTAACAACAGTAATATTGTTATTTTATGGTCTAGGAAATAAGGAAAATTATATTTGTTACTTCTGCTTAATTGGAAGCTCAAAAGACAAGCCAAATTATATGTTGGACCAAATATTTCATATAGTGTTATCAGAAATAAATTCAATTCTGTTTCCCATTATTTTTGTGATCTTGGCCTAATCATTTAACCTCTTTAAGTCTGAGTTCCTTATTGATAAAATGAAGAGGATTGCAAAACCTTTGAGCTAATTTTACTGTGCTTAAAAGTCTCTCTAATCCACTTGCAAAACACTCTTGACTTTATTTATATCACTTAGATTTTTCTTATATTCTTACTCAACTCCATTGCAGAAATTCATTTCATATAATGAAATAATTTTCAAAATAAAAAACATAAATTTTAAAAGAAAGAAGATTTTAAAAATTCAACAAAATGAATTAATAACATATAAAAATTCTAACACCACATGCAACATTCCACAAGTCCCAACTGGGAAATAAAAAAAAATTAGGCTAGGTACTTCAAAAAAAAGCACATTAACCAAATAAACAAAAATTCCAACCCTGTTTTAATATTTTCTGAAATACTTCTCTCTACTTCTGAATTCAATAATTTATTTGTAATCAAAGAGCACTTTGCCTAAAGGAGAGGATTGACAAAAGAGGACAAATGTTTATAATCAAAATCCTCTGCAAATTTATAGTTTATTATCCATTTGCATTTGTAAATTGATGTTATAAAATATAACCTACATTTATGTTTTGATAACTTTCAGATATGAATTTGTAAATGAAATTTATCTTGTTAATTTGATCCTTCCAGCTTTCAGTACATAATCTATGATACCTAGACTCCATCTCACTTAGAAGTCTACTGCTTATTGATAGTGAGGAAGGAAAGTCAAGCTTTCCTCTATAATATCATGTTAGTTGTAGGGGTGGTCCTTGAACAGCATGGAATAGCAGAAACTGTTTAGTTATAGGTTGGTTCAAGTGCTGGTCTATAAAAAATACTATTATTCTGTAGTATCCTGAATCATCTGATTTTTAAATGTTTTAAGTACTTGAAGAGGACTAAGCATAACTATTTGGAATCAAAATATAGTTTACCTGACTGTATTTGATCTCAGAAGGCTTTATAACAGGCTTAGGCAAAAAGAGTTCATATTAACAGTTGAGGTAGAAATATCTCTAAATATGCATGTTCTTTAATGGATCCACAATGAGTGAATGAAAAAAAATGAAAAGAAAAGTTTTAAGTGCATACTTAAGTCCACGAACTAAGGGATACATATTAAAACAAGTCAGTTCCTTCTGGAATATAAAACACAAAGGAAAATGGTGTCCAGACAGGAATGTGTTGTGTGCAGGTAAATGGTAGAAGTCAGATGACAATTTATTAACCTATGCTTTTATGAAATTTTGTATTTAATATTTTATTTTGCCAATTACATCTAAAATCAAATTTAACACTTTATATCTAATTTTGAGTTCCAAATTCTCTCCCTCTATCTATCTCCCCCTTTGAGAAAGAAAGGAGTTTGATATAGATTATAAACATGTAGTCATGCAAAACACATTTCCATGAAATGTACTTTCTAGGAATGGTAATCTTTATTTCATTACTGCTCTCATCACTAAAGCTGGAAGAATAGGAGTGGAGGGAAGAAAAATAATACATGATTATGAAGTAGTGACAATAATATACTTCCATACTAGATATGATGAATAATCACTAAAAAGAAGCCCAAAACTTCAGGATGGGATCTGTGTATTGAAATAGTGCAACTATTGATGCAGATGGTCTATAATCATAGACTCTATGACTACAAAGAGGGTATTCTTGGAAAATATTCATTGTTAAAGGCCATAAGCAGAGGACATTATACTAAGAGGAATTTTGCACTTGAGAAAACTGAATATTAGAAGGAAATGATTTTCTAGGAAAAGTATTTATTTGAATGGGGGTAGAAATTTGAGGAGGAATAACTAACATCTAGGTTCTAGGCTTTACCTGGAAAGACCATTTTATTTTATTTATTTATTTTTATTTATTGGTATTTATTTCTTTCTGAATTTAGAAGTTTTTATACACACACACACACAGCTTTATTTGAGTATGACACTACATATCTACATAACTTGTGAGGTGTCTTCCAGCTTAATTCTGTGATAATGACAAATGATTTCACAAATTGTAAAAATTTTCCACATATTTCATTGAGACATACAATACAAATGTCAATTAATTCATGTAATTCCATAAAACAATATCAATTAATTCATTTAATTGAATGAACGGAATAATATCAATTAATTTATTTAATTGAATGAATTAATATGTTAATTCATTTTATTGAGTGAATTAATTTAAATTAATATATTAATTCATTTAATTAATTATAGAAATATTGCTGTTTTACAAGTGAGGGAAATGAGGAAATGAAGGGTTAAGAAAATTGGTCATAATTCTTCAACTGATTAATTTAAAAGTCAATTCTTTGAATTTTAGGATTCATTTCACTGCAACATTACACCAACCATGCTGAGCCTAAATAATCCTTGGATTTTTTTATATACTGCATGTTTCTTGGTATCACTAGGAAAGAGGGGCAATTGATAAAATTTTGTATTTTATTGAAATATTGAGATCTGTGTGCAGCTCTTGGCATTGTCACTGTCTCTGTGACCTTCAGAAATTATTTAACTTCTCTGGTCTTCACTGTCTTTAGTTTTTAAATGCAAAAATTTAAAAAGACACTCTAGTCCTATATCTGATGAGAGTAGAAAAGCCTAAATTGAATTTGTAAAGGCATCTGTTTGTTTGTTAAATAGACATTTATTTTTTATTTTATTTTTAATTTAATATATTGGTGATTTTTTTACCCTGTTTTTTTTGTTTTGAAACATTAGCCAAAAGAATAAATTTTTAATTCTGTCTATTTTTACTCAATAAGAATCATAATTTCAACTATCTGTTACTATTCATTTTCTCTCATTCCCTATATATAATCTATTTCCAAGTCTCATTAGTACAATCATTCTAAATATTTTGCTTTTCTATTTTGACCGAATTCAAATTTAAACTCTCTTTACATTTAATTTACACTGAAGAATTAGCTTCCCGGTTTTCCTCCTCTTTCAGTTCTAAAATAATGCCATCTGCAAATTGATGACCAATTGGTGACAAATCTCTAAAATATAGAGCTGGCCATGTAATTTCCTTTCATTTATTGATTTCTGTATTCATTCATTCAGTTACTTATTAACCCATTCTGTTATTTACTTAATTCCTTTTAAAATTCTTTTTAATTATTTTAGGATTCTGAGAAGATCAGGGTAAGTCAGAAAATTCCAAGCTCTCCAGATTTCCTCCACAAACAAAACAAATTACACCTCAATGCAAACATAGGCTAGAATAGGGATTGTCCTGAAGATCAATCAAGAAGACAGGAATAAGAATCTAGCACAAGGAGGGAGGCTTGACTAGTGTGAAATGTAAACACTTCCATATTATCTTCAACTGGAAAAGAGCCCTAGGACTAGCTGGATTGAGAGGTACTCACAGCCAGAGGAAATTTCACTTCCCAGATAGAGTGAGGGTTGAGGGACTGAGTCCAGGAATATTGAGAGAACCTTTGCTAATAAGAATTCCAGGTTCAGTTTTGCTGATGATACACTGCCTTAGTTAGAAGGAACCAGCACATACCCGGTGAATGCAGAAGCAGGGCTCAGGGTATAGGAGGGTAAAGTTTTTGATTTCTGATTCTAGGCCAGAGGGGAGAACTGAAGTGAAGCTAGAGGCACAATCCCCCCCAAGGACTAGAGGTGATTACACTAATAATCTCTTATTTAAAAATAAATGAGCATGTCAAGGAGAATAAAACATTAAAAAATTACTATGGAATAAGAAAAACTCAGGAAAAGAAACAAACAAAACAGGGATAATGACACAACTAAAAAGCAAAATCCTGCAGGAAAGATAAAAAACAATAATTATGTATACAAATGAGGTGAATTTTCTTTGCATTGGTTTTGTTTGTACAAATTATTTTAACTTAAAATAATTAAAATTATTCATTTTATATTTCATAATGTGTTCTAAATCTTCTTTGGCTATAAATTCTTTCCTTCTCCATAGATCTAAGAGGTAGACTATCTTTTGTCTTGCTAATTTGCTTATAGTATCACTCTTTATGTCTAAATCATGAACCCATTTCAATCTTATTTTGTTTTAGGGTGTTAGGTGTTGTTCAACTCTTTTTTTTTTTTTTTTTTGCCATATTATTTTCCAGTTTTTCCATCAACTTTTGTGAAATAGTGAATTCTTTTTTATCCCCACCTCAGTGTTTTGCTTCTGATCACCACCTCCCTCAGTCTGCCCTCCCCTTTTACAGCCCTTCCCATTTCTTACCCCTGTTTCCTTCTCCTTCTGTATTATCTTCTATTAGACTTCCCCTTTCCTTTCCCCTCTTTTCACCTACTTCCTTAGAGGGTAGAGCAAGTATCTCTACCAAAATAATCATGTCTGATACTCTCTAAGCCAAATTCAATGAGATTGAGGTTAAAATAATAAGACCAAGATTTCTCTTTCTTCTCTCTCTGTCTCTCTTCTCCCTCTTTCTTTGTTTCTTTGTTTCTTCCTTCCTTTTCTTTTCTTCCTTCCTTCCTTCCTTCCTTCCTTCCTTCCTTCCTTCCTTCCTTCCTTCCTTCCTTTCTTTCTTTCTTTCTTTCTTTCTTTCTTTCTTTCTTTCTTTCTTTCTTTCTTTCTTTCTTTCTTTCTTTCTTTCTTTCTTTCTTTCTTTCTTTCTTTCTTTCTGTCTCTCTCTTTCTTTCTTTCTTTCTTTCTTTCTTTCTTTCTTTCTTTCTTTCTTTCTTTCTTTCTTTCTTTCTTTCTTTCTTTCTTTCTTTCTTTCTTTCTTTCTTTCTTTCTTTCTTTCTTTCTTTCTCCCTTTCTCCCTCTCACTAGAAGGGTATAACACCTTCCAAAATGTACAAAAAAATTATAAAGGAGCATAGGGAAATCACAAGGCAGGTATAGAAGCATATATTTAGATTAAGGAGAGTGAGAAAAGGTGCACAGATTAATGGAAAAGGAATAAAGAATGGTATGTAGCTTAAGCACAGAATATATAGATAAATGGGAAAGTGATAAAGGGGAGAAGGAAAGATTCAGGGAAAAAATAGGGGGGGAATCCTTGGAGCAGAAGGGTAGAAATATTAAATAATAGCAGGAAAAGTAAACTAAAAGAGTCATCAGGGACAGGAAACAACATATGAATGAACATAATAACAATGATCAGGAATAGAAATTTTTAGAAAGAAAATAGAGATAGCAACCATTGATCTCACACAAAGTTTAAAGAGATTCAGTGAAAAGAAAAATCTACATTATATGTCAGGAATATTACTATTGTTTTATATGAATGTTTAGGTACGTGCATATGTATATGTATATGTGTATATGCGTGTAAATGTATGCATTACAGGTTTCCGTGTATGTGTGTGTGTACACAGACACATCTGTGCTTAAATGTAGCTTCCTTATATGAGGTTTGGGGAAGAGGGGAGAAAAGGGAAAACAAACAATAAAGTAAAATAAAATGCAAAGCAATGAACAAAAGAAAATTTACAAGGAAGCAAAGAAAAGATGGACAGTTCTGAATACAAAGTTTATTATTATTATAATTGTTTTCTTGAAATGGAAATTTATTGTTACATGTACTGAATGTTCCCTTGTCCACATGACATGTTTTTTTCCTTTTTTTTAAGTTTTATATGAATACATTTCATGTATATATATATATATATATATATATATATATATATATATATATATATATATTTAATTTTGAGTTCTAAATTCTGTTTCATCCATCCTTTTGCCCACCCATTGAGAAGACAAACAATACGATATGAATCGTATATCTGAAGAAAACATAATATCCATCTTAGTAGACCATGTCATTTTTCTTCCCCAAAAAGATGACGACTTTATAATAAAATATAAATCCTTTGGTCTGATATTTGAAATAATGTACTATCTGGTTCTAGCCTATCTTTTCATGGTTATTATACTCTTTTTTCCCTCTGACATTCTTTAGTACAGTCAAATGGTCCTTTTTTCCTATTCCTTGCATATGTCATTTAATCTCACATCTCAATGCCACACTAAGGAAATCACTGTCTTAGGCATTGCATAATGGCAATGACAAAAATAAGAGCTAGGGTTAAAATCTAGAATTTGGATATAATACTGATTCCAACAAATTGTAATTAGGTCACAGGAACATAGCTATTGAGTTGGAAGAAACATTAAAGTTCATTTAGTCCAACACTCTCATTTTACAAGTGAGAAAATTGAGAATTGGAAAGAAAAAGTGTTTTTCCCAAGATAGAGCCTATTTTAAAACACAAGGCCTATTGACTTCAAATCCAAGGTCCAAAAACATACCACTAAAGAAATTATTTCTGTTAAATTTGATTATTCTTTTATCTTATACTAATTTAATTATTAAAATAATTTTATTTTATACCATGGACATAGTGATTGGTAAATGTACTTGGATATTTTAATTTCCAAAGTCCATTTAATGCATATTTTTAAAATGTGTAATTGAATTGAATCTTGTCTCTAACAAATAGTAGATTAGTGAAGCTGGGAAAATAACTGAAACTCTTGGTAGCCCCAGGTAACTTTCTAAACTTTCTAAAATTATTTTTTCAAGTCTTTACCCTGCATCAGCATATGGAGTTTTTTTATCAGTTAATTTTCTATATAAATAAAGTAATAAATACAAGCAAAAAATCCTATAAAACATTGAATATGTTGATGAAAACTCCAAGTTTAAAAGTTTAATTAGAAATATATATTTTCTTCCTAGATAGTACAGAGTACACCAATTTTTGCTTAAACATATATTCACATCTGGAACTATAACTAAAGAGTTTTAAAACTTTGCATTCTTTTTCACCCAGTAATATAACCCCTAGGATTGCAAAGAGTATAAACAAAATGGGAAAAGAGTTATTTGTACAACAATGTTTATAACAGCTCTTTTTATAGTAGGAAAAATTGGAAATTGAGAGTTTACCTATTAATTAGAAAATGAATATTTTTTGTAAAATAGAATATTATTGGGTTGGAAGAAATGAAGGTAATTTTTTTTTTTAAATTTGGAAAGACTTATATGAATTGATAAAAGAATAATAAGCAGAACCAGCAGAACTGTATGCATAATGACAGAAATATTGTAATGAATATCACTGTGAAAGATTTATCTCTTCTAATCAATACAATGATCCAAGACCATTCCCAAAGTGTCAACATGAGAAAAAAAGAAACAGAGCTCTTGAGCTATTGTTTCTTCTTTTTTTCCCCGAGGCAAGTGGGGTTCTGTGACTTGCCCAGGATCACAGAGCCAGGAAGTGTCTGAGTTCATATGTGAACTCAGGTCCTCCTGACTTCAAGGTTGGTGCTCTATCCACTACACCATCTGCTGCCCCCATTTGAGCTATTCTTAAAGCTTAACTGGGTCAGGAAACAGATCTCTGGTTGCTGATGGAGCTTTCTAGTAGTTCTTCTCAGTGTGAAATTCCTTCTTTTCTGGCTTTGTCAGTGGGACAGGCCACTATGATCAACACACACACACACACACACACACACACACACACACACACACACACACAGTATTGGCTGGTATCCTTTCCATATTAAAACTAAACAAGCCACTTTTTATAAAGTATTATATGATCTTCAATTATCTCCTTTCAGTTTCAAGTAGCAAATCCTTGGTGACAAAGTCTTAGAAAATAATTATCTAGACCACTGAAACAATAAATAACTTACCAATATTAACAAAACTAGTAAGTGTCATAACTAGGACTTGGATTTCAGTCTATCTGATTTCAAAATCAGACTTCTACATTTTATGTCAAGATATTTTTCTTTTTTTTTCCATTTAAGAGGTTTTGCATGGTTATACAACATGGAAACACTTTGAAATGCTGCTTCATATCCTGACTTTAGAGACTGAAAAACTAGATCTTCATATTAGGAAGAACTGAAGGAACTTTACTAGAAAAGGGAAGATGTAAAAGTGGTATAATACCTTCAGGATTTGCTCAGGCACATTAAATTTGAATCTTAAACTTTATTGAAGATGCTAGTAACAGAGAATGGCTGCCATATTGAATAATTATGGCATGTATAATACAATGAAATGCATCCCATTATCAAAATTTATATTAGACTAAGAGGTAATGGTCTTGTCCCATTAGAGATCTTTTAGCAAAGACTTGTAACATATATAATAAGAAGAAGTTTTGTTCAAATATCAATTGGATTAGATGGACTCTAAGGTCCTTTTCAAGTATAGTACTGGGTGAATTTACTTTTATGTATTTCTTTAAGTTTTCCAATAATTCTTAAGATGTATATAATATGATTATTAATAAATATAGATAAAGGAACCGAGGTATGGAAAGAATACATAAATTGTTGATGATCATAAGATTAGAAAGTTTCAAAGATATAATTTATAATAGATTTCCTATTCAATATTCTTTTTAGTAGAAGCGTAATAAATGTTTATTGACTTGACCTTACATTAAACTACATTGTCCCCCTATTGAAGATGCTTTAGATTTGATTTACTTGGCCTTAAAAAACAAAACTTGAATAAATGGGTTGAGCTGGAAGAGCCATAGATTTTGTCTCAATATAATTTTTCTTAACAATTAGAAAAATTCAAAATATTCCTATAATTTGAAGGTAGGGAGTTGCAATGGGAATCAATCAATCAAAATTTTTTATTAAGCATTATTGCTAGATAGTATGCTAAGCACTGGACTATGGCAAGAAAAAAAGAAAATATTACAGAGCACAGAATACAGCCCAAAGAAGTTAAAGATAAAAAAGTCATATGAATGTAGCAATATTTTTGTGATAGCAAAATAAATCAAAGCAAAAAAAATCCTAGAATCAAAATATGTGATTCTTGATTAAAATATGCCTTAAGAAAATGTAGTTAGTATATGAATATGACAATAGTATAGTGATGTTGCAAATGAGAGAAGTGACATATTCAGAGGAAGTATGGGAAATCTTGTATGAATTGTTAGATAGGAAAGTAAGCAGAAATAGGAAAGCAATTATATATGACAAGAATAATGTAAATGAAGGAAACTGAAAGATATGTGAATTCAAAGTAAATGTAAAAACCAAGGCATGATTCAGAGGACAGATGATGAATCACATTTTGCTAAGGAACTACAGGTGCAAAATGTTGCATACACTATCAAATATGATTATGTTGTCAGTCAGTTTTTACTTAATGGTTTTTACATTGTTCCAGAAATGGGCTCAATGAACAGTTAGTGAATATAGAAAAAACGGCATGATGTATGATGTTGGGGGTGCATAAAGTGGGGTGAGAGGGAAATGGTAAAAGAAAAAGAGAGAGATGCAGAGAATTGAAACAGACAGAGAATAACAGATAGATTTCATGGTTCAAATTCTTCATTCCCTTGCTACCTATGTGACTGAGCTCTTTGTGCTTCAGAGTGTAAATCTCTACGAGAAGATTTTAGATTAAACATTTTTTTCTGGCTTAGTCTATGACTTTTTTAACATAGTTAAAAGCTTTGGAAAATAAGTTAAAATCTAAAGAACCTAGTACATGTAATTTTCAGTCAGAGGAACTGGTAATCTTGCTCCATTTTGTCAGTCAACTACTATTTATTGAGCAACTATCACATGCAAAGCACAGGGACAAACAATGGGACTACAAAGAAAGTCATAAACAGCAACGAGAGAGAGAGGTCCCTGCTCTCAAATCGGTAATAGTTTAATGGAGGAAGACAAAATACAAGCAAGTATGTACAGCAAGATATAAACACACATAAACGCATACATACATATATATGCATTTATGTTTTTATATGTATATATTTAAGGTTTTTAAATGTATTTTATTTATTTAAGATTTTATTCAATTACATTTTTAGTAATAGCTTTTTATTTTCAAAATATTTGCAAAAATAATTTTCAGTTTTCACCCTTGGAAAACCTTATGCTCCAAAATTTATCCCTCCCTTTCCCTCACCCACTCCTATAGAAAGCAGTCAAATATATCTTAAGCATTAATAATTATTTTATGTATATTTCCATATTTATCATGCTGTTCAAGAAAAACAAGATCAAAAAGGAAAAAAAGGAAAAATAAAAAAAAAAACAAGCAAACAACAAAAAATGTGAAAATACAGTATTGTGATCCACATTCAGTCCCAACAATCTTCCCTCAGAGTGAATATGAATGACTCTCTCCTCATTGTTTAAAAGAGCCAAGTCTATCAGAATTGATCATTACATATATATTCTTGTTGCTGTTTTACATGTATGTATATATCTATTATATACACATATACATTTATGCTTATATATACATATATGTGTATGCATATATATATATAGATCTATCTATCTATCTATCTATCTATCTATCTACACATGTATGCTTACATATATATCCCAACATACATACATATACAAATATTTATAGTGCTGCTTACTGAAGTTAGGGAAATAGATTGCATTTGAAGAAAGCCAGGAGGCAGAGATGAAGAAAATGCTCAGAGTACGATAAAGAATGGGATATACAATGAACAAGGAAGTCAGTATCACTGGATCATAGAATAAATACATGGAGAAGAGAAAAGTATGAAAAGATTGGAAAGGTCAGAAAAGTTCAAATCATAAATGGCTTTAAAAGTCAAACATTTTTTTAAAAAAATTTAAACTAGATTAAAAAATCAATCACTGATATCTATTGAATAGGGGACAATACAATCAGATTTGTGTTTTAGGGAGATGGATTTTTGAGGCAGGAAGAACAAGCAGAAGAATGTTGAACTAGTGAAGATTTCAGGTGAAATAGTCCTTATTATCTTGAGGATGGTTGCAGGCTAGAGCAGGAGGAACATAGGAAATATACTATGAGGGCAAATTTGCAAGACTTGACAATTGATTGGACATAGTAGTAAGAGAGAATGATGAGTTGAGGATGCCATCTAGTTGAGGATGAGAGGGGAGCTAGGCTTGTTATAGCATTATGTTGTAGTATAGAAGCAATAAATCTATATTGCAAACATGGATTGCAGTTAAAATTCCATGTTCTTTGAATATAGATATAAAGCTTAGATCTGTCATATCACTGCTATATTCTATCCCCCTTTCCAGAGTGAAGAAACTTATTATTATTATTATTATTATTATTATTATTATTATTATTATTGTTGTTGTTGTTGTTGTTGTTGTTGTTGTTGTTATCATCATCATTCTTTTGGAACTGATCGTCTTAGAGAGATGTTTTGAAACAAGCAGAGTTTAAGGGACATGTTCAGGATTACACATTTGCATTGTATCAAAAGACAAACTTGAAACCTAGTCTTCCAGGGTTGGAGGTCAATTCTCTCTCTGCTATAACACATTGTCACTCATCTAATATACATAAATTGAATAAGTTCAAGTGGAGAAATATGATGGAAAATCATGTAGGTTAATAGATAATTTAACTAAAATATGTTCTTATCATTAGCTAAGGTAAAGTCATAGACTTTTGTGCTACAGCTGCCACTTATAAAAAAGTAGACCAGGAAAAAGAAAAAGAAATTAAAAAAAGAAAAATCATCTATCAACCTAAGATGCCTGAAAAATCATTCGCTTATGTAAAGATGCTTTAAAAATCATTTTTAAAATTACATTAATAAAAACTCAATATAAATGTCTTTTTATCCAGCTGTTTTAAATAAGAATGAGAGAATAAGAATAATTCTTGTTTCTTCCCCATGCATTCCACAAAATCTGTGAGTTACCCTCCCCCCAAAACCACTATATACATGTTTTTCACTTTTCTGGGAAATTCGAAAAAGAAATTATAAGCCTGATGATCTTAGAAAAGCATGGATGGACTTGCACAAAAATAAAGAACAAATTAAGCAGACCCAGGAGAATACTGTATGTAGTAACAGTTATATTATTTTAAGAACTTTAAGTGAATAGGTCATTTTGATTATTATAAATACCCACATTAATTATAAAGGATTTATGAAGGAAAACACTATTTTCATCCAGAGAAAGAACTGACAAATGTGCAGAATGATTTTTATATAATACATATTTGTATCTAATGACAGTCATCTTTTGGGTGGAGAGAGGAGAAAGGAAGAAAGTGGTAGGGGGGAGAATTACATGATAATTTTATTATATATCAAAAAATTAAAAATTGTAAATAATAGACTTCCAAATTAATGTGTAACTTTTTAGTACATTGTATCATGAAAATACTTGTTTTTTCCCACAAACTGAAATAAAATAAATATTTTTTAAAAGAGGAAGTCTATCACATTCCAGAGAGTTAATTGGGGCAAGTGAATGGTACAGTAGATAACCCAGCTGGGTGGCTCTTGACAAGTCACTTAACATTTATGTGCTTCAGTTTCTTCATCTGTGGAAAATGGAAGTTGTGCAGCTTGATAGTCACCCAAGCTCCTTTTCAACTCTGTATCCATGATACTGAGATCCTTTGATCTTTTTTATTAGGAAAATATATAATACTTTGCTATTTAGTCAGTGAAAAGGTGGGGCTTGCCACAAAAGGGCATCTCTTAGATGTCTAGCCAGAAAGATCAATCAAAGGGCAGGTATGCAAAGTTGCATATTCAAGATAAGGAATGTGGAGTGGAGAAAGATGCTAGGATTAGCTCATCTCCATCCAGCATCTCAGGAGAGGATGTGGAAGAGAGAAAACAGTTTAGAGTTTCAAAGACACATCTAATAAAAGTGGTGGCATGGTTTGGTGGATAAAGTTCTAAACAAGGAGACAAGATCTCTTTTCAAATCCATTGGGGCTCAGTTTTGTCACCTATAAAAATGAGAATGCTGATCTTGATATATTCTATGATTTCTTCCAGCCCTAAATATAGGAAGATATTGAAACCTGGCTGAGACCAAAAGACTACATCTTTATGTCATCCTTTAAATAATGGTCCCTTTCTACATGGTTTCCAATAGTAAGATTGAGTTAAAGAAGAGTAATAAATAATAGCTAAGATTTATGTAGTGCCTACTATTAGCCAAGCACTCTATTAAACACTTTACAGATATATCATTTTTTCTTCATGGCAATGGGTTAAGTGTTGTTTTTGTTTCCTCAGTTGAGAAAACTGAGACCAAGGTAAAATGACTTGCTAAGGATCACATAGATAATAAGTATTCTATTAATATTACAGTTTTTTCATGCTGGCTCCATATTAGGTAGCATTACCACTCTCATTATGGTGATCCCTATTCTTATTATGGATTAGAGTCTATTCTAGTATAAATACTTTTGTACAAAACTTTTCTGGATCTCAGTTTTCTTATCTGCCTAGACTAGAGGGTCACTCCTTCCCTCCCTCCCTCCCTCCTTCCTTCTTTCCTTCCTTCCTTCCTTCCTTCCTTTGTTCCTTCCTTCCTTCCTTCCTTTGTTCTTCCTCCCTTCCTTCTTTCCTCCCTCCTTACCTCCCTCCTTCCTTCTTTCCTTCCTTCCTTCCTTCCTTTGTTCCTTCCTTCTTTCCTTCTTTTTTCCTCCAGTACCTAGCAGTGAGTGGCATTTTAATGAGAAGGTATTTAATAAGTTATTATGGATGGATATATTTTGTAAAGTAGTAAATTTGGCTTGATATCCAGAAAAAGTTCTAACAATTAGAGTTGTCCCAAGGGCACTGTGACTGTTAAAAGAGGAACTGGGTGGATTCACATTAGAAGTCTTCAGCAAAGGCTAAATGATATCAACTCTGAAGTACCACTGGATTGCCTTTGTTATGTCAGCTCCAGCCCAGGAGACCCTGTATATATTTTGAATTTGCATAATTGTTTGCATAGTGTCTTCACCATAAGAATGTGAGGTCTTTTGAGGACTGGTCAGTTTCTACCTTTCTTTGGGTACCCAGAACTTTTATGTATTTATGTACATAGATCATTATGTTTATATGTGTATATTGCATATATTTTATGTGAATATATTTACATGCACATACACTTTTTGTAAATTTATTTGATAGCACAGTCTTATATATAATATAGCTTAATAATTATTTGTGGATTTAAACTGAATCCAAATGTAAAGCTAACCATTGTTTAATTACCCATCTTAGTTTACTCTAACTCCTCCTATAAGCAACCTGCAGGAGAACAAAAGCCAAAGGCAAAGATCTTTGAAACTATCACATTTAATTACCTTCCTTAACCTCCAAGCAGCCTGCACATCAACCAGAGAGCAAACAGAGGGAGATAAATCCTGTCTCAGGTGGTGACTAGAATGGATCTGAGAGCCAACACTGCACATCCCCATTTTAGAATGAGGAATCACTTAGCTGAAATGATGTTGGACTGGGCCTTTTTGATTTTCCCTAAATCTGATCCTTATGGTGTGATTTCATTATTTCACTGGAAAATTTCCAATAATGATCTCTAAGACAAGAAATATTCCAATTATAAGAAAATTTTAAAATGCATTTGGAATAGACAATAAATGGTGCTTTTGTTTATCTGCTCATTTTCTTTACTAGACTACTCTAGACCACCATAAATAGTCAAGGGGTAAAAGCATTTTAGGAGAAAATAGAGCAAAACAAAATAAACAAAAAAAGTTGGTGCAATGGTCATATATAATCAGAAAATGTTAGACATTAAAGTCATTTGAATCATTGTACTGTCTAAATTCAAAACCAAAATAAAATCTTTTACTGTAATATTTAAGGAAACATTCATGAAAGTCAATTTTCTGCCAGTCTGAAACTGTCTCTGGAAGAAACCCAAAACAAGATTTAAGTTGAACCAAGTAAAGATGGGCCCATCTTAGAAACAAACAGAGATTGAACTGATTGCATGGGCCCCACGGGCAATGGTGTGAGGCAGAGTGTTTAATTGGAAAGCAAGATGCTGTTTGGGTTAGTGTTGTAGCACTTTACACAGGCCAAATTCCGAGGAAGACCAGGAAACATTGAATTTTCTCCAAAGACTTTTACAGCTTTCCAGTCCTTTACACATTCTCATAAAGTTAAAAAAAAAAAAAAAGGAAACCACTTGAAAAGTTTTTGGGAAGCAAATTTACTGCTAATGATGATGTTAAGTATAAGGTATCAATGAATTTAGATTGAAATAGATCTGAGTACAATCCCTACCGCACAAAAATAGTTATGTAACTTAAGCTCACTTTGCACCAGTTTCTCCATCTATAAAAAGGAAAGGCCCCTTAGTATACAACTTTATAAAGCACCTTTTTCTCAGGTGCTTTCTGTACTCAGATTTTTTTCTGCTGTACTCAATTTTTTTTTTTTTTTGGTGACACTAGGCATTTTACTGTCCATGGGGTTTTAGTGGTAATGATACTAGTGTGGTTTGTCATTTCCCTCTCTAGTAACATAGGTTAAAAGACTTGTTAGAGTCACACAGATAGTAAATGTATGAGGCTGCCTGTAAATTCAGGTCTTCCTGATTCCAAGCCCAGAACTCTAGCCACTGATCCAGCTACATTCGTCTCAAAAGAATGCTGAAACTGGCTTAAAAGCTAAAAGACTTTAGTCTTTTAAAATTTCCCAATCAATGAGTATGACTCATATGAAAGTGTGCCTTACAATTCACAAGCTTTCACAATTTGGTGGTGGTTGATTATGGGATTTTTTGAGAACAAAAATGTTTATAGGATGAGTTTTAATTAGCATACCAACTAAAACGTAGCTTCATCAGCATCTTGAAACAAATGGATGAAGCTGGAAAATCCCTTAGAGACCATCCAGTCCAACCTTCTCATTTCGCAGGAAAAAGAAATTGTGATTTAGAGAAGCTAAATGATTTTCCAGACTTCACAGAACTAGAAGGCAACAAAATTGGAATTTCCACCCAGATCTTCTGACTTTACATTTATTGCTCTTCCTGCTATGACATAAAATTGCAAGCATGCAATTATTTTCTTGCCTGTACTTGTTTAACTGTAAGTTTAAACTTTAAAACCTCTAAAACACAATTCTTAGCTTTTTCCAAATGACATTGTCTTAATACATATTATGACTAAGGAACTTAATATAGATTATTCAAACATTCCTGAAAGAGTGAAATTCTGCATACCCACTTAAATAAAACAATAGGAACCTATTTTAGAATGCTTCTATTTTTTTTCATTGAGAAGAGTGCTGTTAAAAACATCATAATAGTATGAACAATTCATACTAATGGATATGTATTATACATATATTATATGTTATGGAAAAGTAACATCCAAAAGTTGAAAGTTTCATTTCAAACTCTTGAAATTGCCTCTTTTTTTCCAAAGTCATACATGCATATTGAAAGTTTTCCATGTCACTGGTATAAACAGGTATCTTGTTCCTGAAGGATCAAAGGATATTCAATATGTTCTGCAGTGTGATTAGGTTTGGTATATATATTACAAAATCACAAAATGCCACTTTTAGTTTGTCTCTTAAATGAAGATGGGTTAAACTCTTTTAGAAATAGTCTAAATCGATGTAGAATTTAGTTTTGTTCAAGCTTTAATTCAGCTACTATTTCCGACTTTTAACCTTTCCTAGTACTTCCATGCATCTGTGTCCTACCATCACAAAATAACATCTAGTATGCTGTATAGTTCAAATTAGATTGCACAAAAATGAATTGTTCTGTAAAATTTAAAGTGCCAGACATAGCCATACTTATATGTATGGACTATAATATTTATAATAATAATATATGATTTTACAATATCAATAAAATGATTATATTATCTATCCTATATTAAAACATGCTTAAACTATGGTCCATGAACTTATTTTAAAATAATAATTATATTTCAACATAATTGGCTTCCTGTATAATCATATGGTTTTAAAAATATATTTAGAATATTGTTCTGAGAAGAGATCCATAATCAATCTTAAACAGCCAAATAGACTTAGGAAGAACAAAAAAAATTTAGAACTTCTCTATATGATGAACCTCCCCTTACATATCCCCAAGTATTTTAAGGTGCTTGAAAAAAAAAAAAAGGATTTTTAACATTAGTCTTTATATCTCTAGTTCCTAAAAGAACAGAAAAATTATTGATATATAATTAGTAAATCACAAGTTAAATCTGAAAATAATTTTTACATATGGAGAAACTGAGGTATAAGGAGGTCAGTGATTTGCCTAAGGTTATAGGTACACAACTAGCAATTATTATAGATAAGAATTGAACTTAGGTCATATGATTTCAGAGTCATTGCTCTTTCTGCTATATATTTATGACCTAATGATTTAAGTCTGACAGTATTAAGATTTTTATAAGCACCTAAAGTTAGACTATGGAGGCAGATGAGACTGTATACAAAGTCCTAGAAACAAAAAGTTCTCACATGAAATACATGGGGTTTGGAGGAAAGTCTATACTTCAAGTTTCAATGTATTCATCTTGTGAATGACCTCATCTCCAATATACACTGCAGTGCCTGTTGATGATAGATGAGTTGTTCTCTATGAACTGTATCTGAAAAATCCATGAATCAATAGCCACCTAGGCAGTGAACCTTGTTAATCTTAGTTATGTTGGTCTTTGGACAACAAATCTATGGCCCATCTTTTATCCTATCTTCAAAGTCTTTTTATCTTGATTTGGCAAACAAACACTTGTAGTAGCATATCCTTTGAAAAGCTAAGATCACTTCCACTCCACTATCAGGCCTTATAGTAGGATTTTTAATGAGGAAATTCATGAGGGAGAGGGAATAGTTCTATTTCCATTGGTCATGTTTTTGTTTGTTTGTCTGTTGTTTTGTTTTTGTTTTTGTTTTTGTTTTTTTCCCCAGCGTTTTGCATTAGAAACACTCATTCCATTCTTGGGCCCAATATACCATTCTTGGGCACTTTAGTTTCACCAATAACAAATTATTGATCATCCAGAATAATTTAATATGTTTTAGATGATATAGCAATGTTCTATATATATATGCCAGCTGTTAGATTATGTCCATTCACCTTGTTCAAATGAAAATGGAGGAGACTATGCTATGCTATGAATTTTAGAAAATATAGCTGTGTACTTTACAATCACTGCCTACCACAACAAGGCACTCTCTCCTGAATGGAATCTAGTTTGCTATGCCAGACGCAGGCCTTTCTATCATGAAATGTTGAAAAAAGGACTGAGACCATTTTAGAAATTTGAATGTTTGGAGATAATCCAATATTCAAATCTCCAATTTCCCTCCCTATTTTTAAGGCTGATGAATAGTTATCAAATTTACAAAAGTTTCATATCGCCATTAATTGGTTACTCTTTTCTTTTGCCTAAACTACTTTATTAGTTTAATTTCAAGTACATCTTTAACACAAAAATGACATCAATAGTCTATTGGACAACTAGAGTAGAAAGGACAACTTGGGATCATCAATAAGGAAGCAGAAGGGACATTTTATATCATCTAGTCCAAGACTTCTTAAACATTTTCCACTGATGACTTTTTTTGTCTGAAATTTTTACAAGACCCCAGTTATATAAATATAGAAATCAGCTATACAAATCCTACATTTACTAACAATTAAATCATACTTTTTTGTGACCTTTACATTCAGTTACATGATCCTATATGAGGCTGCAACTCATAGCTTAAGAAGTTTTGGGTCATGGAGCTAACAAGATGAAGGACTAGACATTGTCTCTATCGCTCCCTGAATGTTAAAAACTCTCTAAAAGAGAAATTGTGTGCCAAAGATAAAAGAATTATATCTGGTTGCACAGGCCAAGAAATCATGAAGTTTAATGTGCCTTATGAGTTAACAGCTCATTCCTAATGCACTCATTCACTGTCACCCCACAAACACTCAAACTTTAGCTGAATATATGGCTACTTAGAAGGAAATGTTATATAAGGAAAAACAACAACAACAGCATAACGACATAACGCTAGAAATAATAAGATATGATTATTCAGAATTTATTAATCTATACTGTATACTCTTTGAGGGCAAGGGTTGTTTTTTGCTTGTTTTGTTTGTTTTTTGTTTTATGTTTCTTGAATACTCAACACTTAGTCAAATCTCTGGAGTATTATAAATGCTGTTCTTGGTAAGTTCACTGACTGACTCATCTTATTATAAGTCTTTCCTAGTTTAACAACATTCAGATTTTGCTAAGTGTAAGATTTTTGATTTTTTTTTTTATTCAATGAATGTATACTGCAACCCTTCTGTGACTCATTAAATAACCTGTACTTTGATATGTTGAGAAAGCCATATGCTTTGTTGATCTTTCTTTTGCTCATGGCATCAGATTCAAGCATGTACATTATAAACATATGCACACATATACATTAATACACATTGAGCCAAAGTTTTCAGTGATACTGTTCTCAGGAGCCATGTACTTTGGTTATCTAAACAAATAAATCCCAAAAGATAAATTACAATGCTAAAAAACATAGCCTTCCCCTTGTCTTATGATGAATTATTCTTCACTCTTTTGTAATGAAATGCTCATGTGTGACTATTCACATAAATGTGTATGGATACACACGTACATACATATGTAAAACATATGTGTACAAGTTCTGTGGAGAAAGCTAAGTGGCACAATAAATAGAGCTAGTAATCAAGAAGACCAGATTTCAAATCCTGCTTCAAGGATTTACAGGCTTTATGACCCTAGGCAAGTCAGAACCCCAAGGCCTAAATTTCTTCAAATGTGAAAATGGGAATAATACTGGCACCTATACCCCAGATTTGTTGTAAGAATAAAATGAAAAAATAACTATATCCTTTTCAAAACTTAAAAAGTGGTACATAAATGCTTAACACCATAATCTTTATTATTATCATTATTATTGCATGTATATATGTTAATATATTAGCTATTCCTATAACCAGACTCTATATAAATTACTCATTTGACTAGAGTTAGTAACTTATAATGTTTCGCCTTGCTTTGTGTTGTGTAGACCTGATAACTTTATTAGGATAATTATTCATTAATTTAATAAAACCATAACAAGCATCATTCTCCAAATAAGTATTTATACATTTGTCATTTGGGTGGCTGCTTTCAGATTTTTTTTTCCCTTAAAGTAATTCTCTCAGAGTTGAATTCTATAAGAGGATAATTGCCTCTGTGCATTTCCTTCTTTTTCAATAACAATAAACACTCTTCAATATAAGTAGGAGTGAGGGAAGAATGTTTGAATACGATTTCCAGGTCTAAATCCTTTCTTCTTAGGATCCATCACACCATGAATTCACTTAATGTAAAATTTTTGTAAAAAACTCTTTAACTGGAAACATTAAGATAGTGTAAATTTATATTTTTAAGATTTATCTGTTATCAAATTACAGTGTAGTAGAATGAGTACTGACTTGGGAGCCAGCTGATCTATGTTCATATCTCACCTCTGATGACTACTACTTGTGTGACCTTACTTGTCACCCCATTTTACAGAAAAAAAAGTCATTCATTATATAACTCCCTTTTCTCTACTCGTTATCGTCTCCTATCACTCAGATGTCTTTTGTCACTACCTTCTCTACTACCCTTTGTCTTACATGATGAAATGGTTGTGCTCTTTACAAAGGTTGACTCCTCTATTTGTTTAAGAAATTGTATTTCTATGATGCTATACTTAGAGAATCCCAGAGATTTTACAAAAAAAAAAAGAAAAAAAAAACTATTAGATGTAATTCACAATTTTAACAAAGTTGCAGGATACAAAATAAATCCACATAAATCCTCAGCATTTTTATACATCATCAACAAAATCCAACAGCAAGAGATACAAAGAGAAATTCCATTCAAAATAACACTGGGAAATGAGTGTAAACTGTTTGCATTTTTTTTCTTCCCAGGTTATTTTTACCTTCTGAATCCAATTCTTCCAGTGAAACAAGAAATTCATTTCTGCAATACATATTCTATCTAGGATATACTATAACATATTTAACATGTATAAGACTGACTGCCATATAGGGGAGGGGGTGGAGAGAAGGAGGGGAAAATTCAGAACAGAAGTGAGTGCAAGAGATAATGTTATAAAAAAATTACCCATGCATATGTACTGTCAAAAAAAAGTTATAATTATAAAATTAATAAAGAAATAAATTGTATTTTATTCCATCTCCTCCAATAGTTTTCTAGTTGTGTAAGCCTCACACTATCACTAGTTTTAATGTCTCCCTAACTACTGGTCCATTTCCTATTTCCTATAAACATGTCCATGTCTCCTCCATCCTAAAAAATATAAAGAAACAAAAGACCTCATTTGATCCTTCCATCCTTGCTAACTATAATCTTGTATCCTTTCTGGCTTTGCTGGCTAGATCCCTGGAAAAGGCCATATACAAGAGTTGCCTATATGTCCTCTTCTCTCACTCTCTTCTTAATTCCTTTCAATCTGGTGTACAGTGTTATCATTACACCCAAATCGTTTCATCCAGAGCAGTTATTTATGAAATTTTAGTTGCCAATCCCAAAGTCTTTTTCTCAAACCTCATTCTCCTTGACTTCTCTGCAGACTTTGATACTGTTAGTAACTCTCCCCTTCTTGATACTCTCTCCTCTCTAGATTTTATGGGAAACCACCATACTGTTTCTATTCCTACCTACCTATTCTTTCCCAGACTCCTTTGCTAGATTATTTTTAAATTTTTAAAAATAATTTTCTTTTTATTTTTTAAATTTCTTCTTGTAAAAGATTTTTTTAAATTTCAAAATACATTCAAAAGTAATTTTCAACATTCACCATTACAAAACTTTGTGTTCCAAATTTGTCTCTCTCCAATCTCCCCACTCCCCTCCCAAAGAGAGCAAATAATCCAATATAAGTTAAATGTGCAATTCTTCTATATATATTTCCACGTTGATCATGCTATACAAGATAAATAAGATAAAAAAGGAAGAAAAAAGATGAGAAAGAAAGAGAAGTATTTTGCTAGATTCTGATTGAGAATAATAATTGTTCCTCAGAATTTGGTCCTGGGACCACTTCCTTTTTCCTTCTAATCTACTTTGCTTGGGATGCTATAAATTCCATGGATTTAATTACCACCTCTATGCTGACAATCCTCAAATATATCTTTCCTGTCCCAATCACTCTGCTGAGATTCAATGTCTCATCTTTATCTTTATGACATCTCACACTCTATATCTAACAAACATCTTAAGCTAAATATGCATAAAATAAAATTCATTATCTACCTTAAACCTCTCCCACCACTTAGCTTCTTCATTACTATAGAGGTCATCCTCACCATCCCATGTCCTCACATTCACTATCTAGGAATTATCATCTATTTTAACCAACCCCATAATCAAGCTGTTGCCATGATCTGTAACTTTCATCTTTGTAATATTTCTTGTATATGCTGCCTTCTCTCCTCTGACACTGTCATATCACTAGTGGCAGCCTTCATCATCTTATGCCTATTACAGTAAACTTCTAGTGGGTTTGTCTGCCACAGGTCTTTTCTCCCTCTAATTCATTCTCCATTTTGCCACCAAAATGACTTTCCTAATGCATACATCCAAACACTCACTCCCCCATTCCTTCTTGTCTTTAGGTTCTATTTATCATTCATAGTTCTATATAACCTAGCTCTTTCCTAACTTTCCCAGTCTTCTTACATATTACTTTTCTCTACAAACTCTCCAGTGCAATGACACTGGACTCCTGGCTGTTCCATGAAGAAGACATTTCATCTTTTAGCTCCAGGAATTTTATTTGACTGTGGCCCGTGCCTGGAATTCTCCTCTTATTCAATTCTATCCAGTGACTTTCCTGAATTCCTTTAAATTACAATTAAAAATTCATCTTTTACAAGAAGACTTTTTCAATACTTCTTAATTCTAGTGCCTTTATTCTATTATTTCCTATGTATTCTGAATTTATATAGTTTTTTTTATTTATTTACTTTTATTATGTGCCCCTTATTCAATTAGAAATTCCATGAAAACAGGGACTGCCTTTTGCCTCTCTTTAAAAAAAAATTCTATCTCTTAGCACAGTGCCTGGTACATATTAGGCAACTGATTGACATTTCAGTGGGAGAAAGGGCTGAACTAGCTCAATCAATGATAAAGTAAATGTTTTGTGCCATCTTCAAAGTAGGTTAGTATTTGAAGAGTAACATGGAAAGATGAGACCAATGACTTTTGGAAAAATTGAGGCAATTTTCCAGCTATTTGACATGTGAAGACCTTTCAAACTATCCATTAAACTTTATCTGGAAAAAAGTCAGTGTAATCTCTCTGATTCTTCTGCCACCAAAGCTCTGCCCACAGCAATTCCCTTCTTATGAAGTGTGACCACGCACACTGATAATGGAATGACATGTACCATCAATCCATGGTCATCTTTTGACTGCTCTCATTTATATCCAAATGAAAAATAAGCTATGTATACTGGAGCCTCACAATGTAAATGTATTCTCAAGATATAAAAATGTTGTCATACTGTCAATACTCTAATATTTTGATGGATTCATGATCTCATTATTGTGGATAAGTTTGGAACATACATTAGGCAATCTACCCATTGTCCTAGAGACCTTCCTCTCTTTCTCTTAGCTTTCCACAGATAAGTATTCAAAATTTCAGGTCTACAATTCTTACCCCTTACTTGCACTACATGAATATGCTAGAAGTTTTTCCCACTTGTATATGTTTTTGTTACTGGTTTTGTGTCATTTTCTGCAGTTCAGTCACTATTGATAATATGATTAAATACATTTGCAACAAAAATATATATATTTTTTTTCATTTCCCTTTGAATCATTTACAATTTTAATTCTGTATAAGTTACAATATTCCATGAAGTTTATCCATATTGGAGAATATTAAAAAGGTATGCATTGGAGGTTGGGAAAAGATGGCTCCCTGGTAAGAAGTTGGAGGAGGGTTGTAGCAGAAGACAAAGAGGGGAAAAAAATGAAACATCTTGATAAAAGTACGATACGATATTCTACATGTAATCTATTCTATTCTTATTCATTTCTGTGTATAGTTCACTGCCCAACTACAGCGCCGGTCCAAAATATTTCTAATGGAAATTCAATCATCACATTGCATAGCAATAGTCAGGCAATGTATAATAATGGCTAAGATTCATAAAGCACTTTGCACACTTTATCTCATTCAGTCTTCATAACCCCATGAATTAAGGGCTGTGACTATTTCAATTTACACACTGAGGCTGAGACAGACAGATGTTAAGTGAGTTGCACAGAATCAAATAATTAGTATATGAAATAGATTTAAATTCAGGGCTCTCTATGTTCAGTGCACTGTCCACAGTGTTAGCTGGCTTCCCTGCTTTATCTACCTGGTTTTCCTTAGCATTGAGGACTTGATGCCTTCAGCAAATTATCACTTTGTGGAATTCCTTTATAGTGAATTCCATTTGAAAAATCAGTATTCAAATACCACTTGTACAGTATATGCCAGACCCCATTTTACTTAAAATGGTATATATATATAACAATATATATAACAATATATAACTATATATATATATATGTATATATATATATACATATATAACTATATATAACTATATATATATATGAAGGAAAGGTGAAGTTATTAGTATAAGAGTCAGTGCTAAGGACATCACAGAACAGCATCATCTCTGTAATTTAGAGACTTGCTAGAACACTTCAAGGTTATATGACTTGTCCAAGATTACTTAGCCAGGGTAATTTGGACTTGGCCTTCCAAGCTCTAAGGACAGCTCTTTGTCTAATGTCTAAAGCATTAAATTTAAAAAGGTATTCTGAAAAATGTATCTTACAACAATAGTAGCTGCATCTTTCAGCCTCAGGAGTTTTCCAATATTTTTATGAAAATATACAGGTATCTTCCAGTTTGGCTTTGCTTAACATAATTTTTTAGTTTCAAATTCAATGTAAAGGTCAACATCTGGTTGGGGCTTGGCATTCGCACTTGACGGTTCCACTCTTCAAAAAGATTCCTGGCTTTTTAAAACAGAAGCTGTCAGCTTTTTTTTTTTTTTTTCCAGACAAACATTTTTTTTCTTTATTCCATGGGAGAATGGAGGGAAAATCCTCTACTTGATCTAATCTGTCTATTTGGAGCTTGAGGTCATGAGCTCACTAGACAATCTACTAAAGAAACATGAAATGTAAATCAGGAGGGCACTAAGAATGCAGCATAAAGAGCAAGACAATTTACTTGCCTGTCTTGTATGTCCTCTCCTAGGAGAGAAGAAAGACATGGAAAAACAAGATCTAGTTCAATACATCTGTCCTGCTAAGGTATCCTAAGAAACTGTTCTCTAATTTTTCGGTCACTGAGAGAGAGGATACGTACTGCATTAGCTTTTCCTCCATCCCAATTTTTATATGCAGTCCTTTCTACACCAGGACTGTGACTTGATAGTACAGTAGGGTGGCCATCATGGCATCATGCTTGCCAAGATACAATCATTGAATAAACAATCTTTCATTAAATGTGCCTGCTGGGCAATGTACTGAGCCCTGAAAATATGAAGGAAAAAAAATAAAAAGAAAAAAAGTTCTCTGCTCTAAAATTTATATATTCGCAATAGAGTAAAAGTATTTATAGATTAAATAAAAAATAAATACTATATAGTTAAGTAATAAAGAAGAAAAGGATAACTGTTGGTGGAGAGGAAGATGAGGGAAGGCTTTATATAGAAATTGGGTCACAGGGGATATTAACAACTTGTGTTAATACTGAACAAAGTTATAAACAAATGAAGCCAAGTTAGCACAATCCTGTATGTTCGTAAAATAGGAGAGAAAACTGAATAACAAAAAAGCTATCTAAGTCTAAAGGGGTCAGGGATTAAAGAATTCAGCTGTAGACAAAGTCC
This sequence comes from Sminthopsis crassicaudata, assembly GCF_048593235.1. NCBI lineage: Eukaryota > Metazoa > Chordata > Mammalia > Dasyuromorphia > Dasyuridae > Sminthopsis > Sminthopsis crassicaudata. The sequence continues at coordinate 264,018,096 of NC_133621.1, forward strand.
AGACATCCTAAGATGAGAAGTTGCATGTTGGAATTAGCAATAGAATTTGGATGTTACTAAAATATAATCAGCTTAGGAACCTCAGGCAAGATAGATGAGGGTCACAAGAAAGGATTCACCTAAGCTACTCATAAGATAGTCAATAAATTCCAAGCTTAATTCCCTGTTCTTTCAGGCCCAATTAGAGCTCTTGAAATATTAATAAACTGGCAGATTTACTAGTGAATACGATCAAGTTTCATCCTGCTTCTCTGTTACCCTTCTTCCCCCCTTCCCCAATTCAATTTGCTTTGAAGTATCAAACTTATTGTAGGCACTCATTAAATATTAAGTATTTAATAACAACTAATAAAAATAAAGTGTAGTCATACATTTATTTATTTTACAATATTTTTTGCCATGGGTTTCTCCATAAAAAAGCAACACACTTTTTAAATGCTGGGATTCAGATCAAGGAGAATAATTATCCAATGACCTGGCAGGGCAGATAAAGTTTCAGACATTCTGAGAAAGGTTTGGGGAAAGAGCAAGTCACCCCTATGGGGATATGGGAGAAGCTGGTGGAATTGAAGTAGGAAAGGTTATTATGAGGTTGAAGTGATAAAAAGTCTTTATTGCTAGGTGACAACCAAAGATTTCCTTCCTGATTTTCATATCTGTTTTATTCATCTTGCTTCCAGAATGTACATTCTGAGAAATATGGCTAAGCTGCTGTCAGATTTTACCCCAGTCCAAACAAGCAATAATACAACGTGATTACATTGTATTATCAGCTAGTATTATCTTACTGGGAGAGGACATAAAACTCTGAATGCTGAAGCCCTGCTTTCTTTTTCACCCTGCTCTGTACCTTGCTTTCCACATACTGTAGGATTTAGACAGTCTTCACAACAGTAGTAATAGGAAAGGGATGGGACCTTATACCAATGGGACTTCAGTGGTATAAGGAACTTTTGTTTTGTTTGGCTGAGGCAATTGCGATTAAGTGACTTGCCCAGGGTCACACAGCTAGGAAGTGTTAAGTGTCTGAGATCAAATTTGAACTCAGATCCTCCTGACTTCAGGGCTGGTGCTTTATCTACTCCACCACCTAGATGCCCTAGCATAAGGAACTTCTAAGGGGAATAAGCTATCATCTTTGTCACTTGTAACCTTAGAGAAAGTTACTTAGGGCTAGTATATTTTAGCAGCAAGATCTGAGTCAGTATTTTCATGCTTCAGTGACAAACAGTCTACTGATCCCAATATTTACTATCTGTGTGACTTGGCCAGAGTCAATCTTTTCTATTTCCACCTTAGAAAATTAGGATTAAAAGAACATCTCCTTCATAGTTTTTTTTTTAATACAAATGAAATAATTCATGTAAAGAACTTTGCAAAACTACATAAAAATGCAGCTGATATCATTACTATTATTATTTTTAGCAGCTATGTAGCACAATGGATAAAAGTCCATGCTTGAGGTCATGAAAATTCATTTTTGTGAATTCATTTTGGGGCCCAGACCTTATGAGTGATGTAACTCTGGTCAAGTCATTTAACCTTTTTGACACAGTTTCCTCATTTGTAAAATGAGCTGGAGAAAGAATTAACAAGCCACTTCAACATCTTAGCCAAAAAAATCCTAAATAGGCTCATGAAGAGTTGCATATGACTGAAAAATGACTGAATCACAATAATAATTATCATTGTTTTGGTCATGGCATGTTGTGAGTCCATGATACCTAAAACAACAACAACAATGACAATAAGGTACCCCATAACTCATTAGTTTAAATTTATTAAAGTTCAGACTCAGAGTTTTTGGATATCCTGAACAAGAACATAATAGGATGGTTACTTGTTGCATAATTATTTTTAGGTTAACCCCATCCAGAAAAAATAAAATTAGATTTTAAAAAAGTATTCAAGCCATTTCTTGATCTTTTGTTATGCATAAGTCAGTGTGTATAATAATATAGTAGAAGGATGACATTTCTAACAAGAAAGCCATCAGGTTCAAATCTTGTGGTTCTCAGAGATTCCCTCATCAGTAAAATGAAAAGGTTGGACAAGTTGACAAATCAACCCCTTCAGTACCTAAAACTATGAATCTTTTGTTTCTAATAGTAAAACTCTGGCATAGTTGAGAGCATTAATCCTTTTAGGAAGCTGTTCTGTATATTTCAACTAGTTCTGGAAGAGATTAGAAGGGAGAAGTCAGACTTGTAGGCAATGTACCTCAGGCAGATACATTGATTTAAAAAAGGAAGGCGGGAGAGAAATCTTACCAGGAAAGAAAAAAGCCTGCCAAACATAGGGGCCTGTAGGGAAACCTTAATTAAACCCCCACTTTCTTCAGTCCTCTTAAGGTTCATGGAGAGAAAAAAAAAAAGCAGACTATAAAAGTATTCTACAGGGGCTAGATTCACCCTCCCTCCTTCCACCCTTTCTTTTTACTACAATCCCTCTGAGGCAAAGGAGGAAATGCACTTAAAGTTGCTACTTGGGTGACTCCATCCGTACTCTCCCTCACTTGTATTCTTCTAATCGTCTCCCAAATGCTCCAAAGAAATTAGAACACATTTAACAAGTGCTCTTGTGGAACTCAGTGTCTGTTTCCTCTCTCAGAGTCTATGATTAACCTACTCTTACCGTTAGGTATTCTGGCATAAATGCCACATCAGGTGAGATCTTGTAGTCCACATACACCTTATCTAGCTACTTAAGAATTATAGGAAATCCTAAAATTCTACTGGGATTTGGACTATGTTAACTATTTGACAGGTTGTCCTCCAGCATTAGGGAAGTAGGTTAACATAAACAAACAAAGACTGAAAGCTCTCTGAATAGATTTAAAAACCTTCTCTCATTTCCGCCCCAACTGACTAGATTGAGGGAATTCTTGATTTCATATTCTCCCTAATCATCATCTTTTTCTGCTGATTTCAAACCTCTTTTTTCTAGTATTGGACACATAATTCCAGCCCATCTCATCCCCTCCCCCTTGGACTCATAAAACTCATGCTGTCCTCTTTAGCGTATCACAGTGCGATATGCTCATTTTCAATGCAGGGTCAGGTTTTCTCCATCTTGATTGGCTCCTGTGTTTGGGGGCTAGTTTCAAAAATTCATATCTTTCTATAGAGCTCGTTATTTTTTTTTTAAATTACACACTTTGGCACTGACAAATTGGCAGGAAGAGAAGCATGAGTTTCCCTGGGATGTTACACAGAGTTAAATATAATTATGATAAAAATCACCCCCCCCCCCCAGAACAAATGAACAAGTCTGCCCCTAAAGACTTAAGTGGGATTCCAAAGTCTACAATACACATCCACAAACAACAGAGCCTCCCTGCATTTCAAAGACATTTGAATAACTCACACTGAAGCGTCTCAAATCTCAGCCCTTCTTCCAACCAAAGAACAATCAACCAAAGAACTCTGACTAATTTTCCAGTCTAAGAGAAAGTTAGCATTTGGGAAGGGGTGGGAAAGCTCTCTTGTTTGCACAATTCTGCTGGAAATAGCCACAGTACATATGGCTGAGTGAGTTTCCAAAGTGTGTTTTGCCCTTCAATCTGTATTGTTATAACACAAGGAAAATTCCCAGGAGAGTCAATATTAACTTATGATAATGTGATCTGCTGTTGCACTGTTTTGGATTAAACACCCCCCCATTTTTTTTTTTTTTTACATTTGCTGACAGAGCATTTTTTGCCTAGATGCTACTATCTTCCAGGAAAGGGAACTGAGTATTTCACCTATAAGCATGCAGCAGTCAAGTATTAGCATTCAGTCCATACTGATTGCTTAAACATTTTTTCCCTAATATGTTTGGATGACTAGTTCATTAGATCATTACCTGATAAATAGACTGGGTAATGAATGGAGATAATCACCACGTACCTTTCAGAAAGAACCTGCCCGTCAACAATAATCCATTAGCAAACTGGCAGTATCCTCTGATCTACTGCCCGCAAGGCTAGGTAGAACTGGATGGAGAGTTTCATTCCCTGTGCTCAGTTCTCCAGAAGAAAATCAGCACAGTTTGGCTATTTCTCGCAGTGTGACAGCTCTCTAGATCCCCGGTTGCATCCTGTTCCCAGGGGAGGACAATCTGGTGTTCCAACGTGCATAGAGCAGTGAAGATGAATTGGAAAAGCTGGAGATAAATTAGGAATGGCTAAGTTAAAATTGTCTCTGCTCCAGACGCTCTCATCTGCAGTCTGCAAGCCAGTTTTGCTGTGAAAAAGCTAGATGGCAGGCTGCCTCAGTGAGTTCCTCTTAAGCGACAGAGAGCATTTTCAATGAAGAAAAATTCTCCCATTATCTAAGTTAATGTGACTGCAGCTAAATCTAGTTTTAAAAGTGTCGGCCAGCATTGAAATTCATTTTCACTATTGCTTTCTTTCAAGATAAAGGCCAGCACCCATACAATCAGCCCATACATTTCTATCACATCCAAACCCTCAAAGTTTTCAACAAACACATGAGATATCTCAGCGCTTGTTGTAGCTCAGTCTGAGTTTTGCTCAGAGATTTCCAATCAGGGTTCTAAGGTTGCCCCTCCACCCCAGGCTCTGCCATATCAAACTTTGTGCTTTTTAATTTTCCCATCTATTTCAATATGAATTTCTGATATTGATATTGAACATTTTATCTCATACCAGAATCACAGGATGACACCGGAAGCCATCCAGTCCAACATTCTCATTTACATTTGAGAAAACCCAGGCCCTGAGAGATTAAATAACTAGTTCAATGTCACACAAGGCAAGCAACTTCAGAGCTCTTTCATACATGGGTAATTTAAGAATAGTTTAAAAAGTTAAAAATCTTTGAAACACTGGAAAATCCAGATTAATATAAGGATCAGCCATTAGCCCAGAAGACAAAAAAACAAATCATACAATCTGCCAACTGCCAGGGAAGGATGGACTCAAAATGAAGAATGAGATAAATATTTTTGGATAAGGTCAATGTAAGTATTTGTTTTGCTGGAATAACCATGTTTATTTTGAGAAGGGAAAAAAATAATAATTCTATGGTTGGGGGAGACAGTAGGAAGAAGAGATAATATGCACTTGTAAAAAAAATTTAAATGGTTGAAATGACAGCTGACAGAGGAAAATTAAAATAGGGAAACTAAAAGATGAAATTGAAATCAAAGTCTAAAATGTTATTAAATCAATTTCTTAATTTTATACTTCTTTATATATATTTCAAGATCTGTTTTTTATTAAAATTAATTACATAGCTGTTGTCCCTCACTAGAATGTAAGTTCCAAGAAGGCAGGGGCCATATCCTATTTAATGGAGCAATTAATCAACAGGCATTTTTTATCTACTCTGTGCCAGGTACCTCTGTACCAAGAATTAAAAAAAGTAAAGAAAAGATTCCTTCAAGGTTTTTTTCCCCAAATGCTCTCTATATGAATAAATATATGTTTACATTGACATGAATGTAGATTCACAACTAAATAGCTATGTATATATGTGTGTACATATGTAACTATTTGCACATACAATTATACATGCACTCTATATAAAATGAAATTTAAATTAACCTTGGAGTGAACATTATAAGTACCTGATGCTACTAGTAATTTTTATTTCTCCCAATTTCTATACTTAGGAATTATTGTGTATGTGGCACATATATATTTGTGTGTAACATGTAGAAATGTATGTAAACATATGCATATTTATATGTATGTACATAATTATATATAATGTGTAAAGTATATAATACTTTTGGTCAAAATTAGTCAAACTTATGTTGATTGATGAAGATAAATAAAATGCTCATTTATAGAGTGAGCATGTTACATATTTATATCCATGCATTTTAATACATATATGTATATATTATGTATATATATATATATATATATATATATATATATATATTTCTCAAAGAAGCTATGAGCTCGTTATTTTTTTTTTTCATACTTGTAAGACTATAGATTACAACCTGTTCATGCTTACTGATTCCTTGTCTGTAATGTTCGGACTAGCTTTCTGGAGGATCTTGGGACCAGTCTTGATCTTAGTGTAGGAGGCAGGAGAGCCACCAGGAGCATGGTCAAAAATGGAATGTGTCATTTCCAGTTCTTCTTAGTCCTTAAATACCTTGGTATGATTACATCATTACATTACACTATGTATGTGTGAACTAGAGAACCATTACATCACCATGCTAAGTACTAAGTATATGTATACTAAAGAACTATCATCTCATCAATTCTACTGAGTTAACACCTTGTTGTAAGTATCCTTATTTCCAGTATACTTCTCTAGAGTTCCAGCCCTTTACACTTGTCCATTACCTATAAATCTGTTATTTAATTCCCTTTGAAAATTGAAAGCAAATTACAATTCCAATGATGCCTTATATAAGAGCCCCCAAATTCATGATTGATTACTTGCTTATGACAAATAAATTTAAAAACTGTTATCACCAGAGACTAGAATTTTATTTTTTTAATGATAGCTTTTTATTGACAGAACATATGCATGAGTAATTTTTTAACATTGTCCCTTGCAATCACTTCTGTTCTAACTTTTCCCTTCCCTCCTTCCACCCTCTCCCCTAGATGGCAGGCAGCCTCATACATGTTAAACATATTAAAGTATATCGTAAATACAATATATGTTTACACATCCGTACAGTTCTCTTGTTGCACAAGATAAATTGGATTCAGAGAGTAAAAATAATCTGGGAAGAAAAACAAAAAATGCAAGTAGTCCACATTCATTTCCCAGTGTTTTTTCTCTGGGTGTAGCTGATTCTGTCCATCATTGATCAATTGGAACTGAATTAGATCTTTTCATTGTAGAAGATATCCACTTTCATCAGAATATATCCTTGTTGAAGTGTATAATGATTTCCTGGTTCTGCTCATTTCATTCAACATCAGTTCATGTAAGTCACTCCAAGCCCATCTCTATTTATCCTGCTGGTCATTTTTTACAGAACAATAATATTCCATAACATTTATATACCACACTTTATCCAACCATACTCCAATTGATGGGCATCCATTCAATTTCCAGCTAGAATTTTTAATTTTAATAATATAAACTTCTCTTCATAAGTTTTTATTTCAGACCTTTCAAACTTCTAGTCCTAGATAGAAATCAGAAGAAAAGGCTCACTCAAGGTCAACTGATAAAACTATCAATAAGCATTTATAAGGTACCTATTAAAAAGGACTTTATTCTAAGGAATGGGGATGCAAAGACAAAATGAACAATTAGAGTAGGAAACACTGATGGCTTAGATAAAAGAATTTTAGAAAACAAAGCCTCCTTCATTGAATCAAATATGGAAGAGGTAGAAGGAAGCACAGTAGATATTGAAAATTTTTAAAGTACAGTCTGTAAGATTATCTTCTATTTCCATTAAGGAGATATTTACTGAAGAATATTGGAAGGAGAGGGTATCAAAGAAGTCTTTGTAACTCACAAAATAAAAGCCACAAAACCCCACAATAATCAAGGGATATAGCTTAACTTTTTTGGATCTACTTTATTATTAATATTATCAAATAATATACATCTTGTGACCATGTATGCAAGATATTATATTTAGAAACATTAGAAAAAACTGTAGTTTCCATATCATTTTAGACATATTTGAAAACATGAAAAAATTGATGAATGTAGACATTGCTTTCTATGGCACTAACCTAATAATTTCCTTAAAAAATCTAGTTAGAATGTCAACATTAAAGTATTCCCAGCAATTGAGTGTATTGGAATTTGACTCCAGAATAGTTGGCAGCAAAAGGGCAAAGAAATAAATCTTTCCTTAAGAATTCATTCATTTTGTTTCTCCCCAATTAAAAGAAGTGGATTCCACGGGTTGTTTTCAAAACTATCCTACTTGACTCTATTTCCTAATGAATTTCCTTCTCTTCTTTTCTATATAATATTAAAAGTCTTCCAATATATTTGGGGGAATGATTTTATAGTTGTTGTTGTCATTATTGATCTAAATGTTTTTCTGTCATTAAAAATTTAAAGGGAAAAAGTACAATAAATAAAAAAACAACAGTAAAAGCAAAATAAAATAGAAGAAAATGTAACATATAAACATGGTTATGCATGAGAAAACCACACAATGACTATATCCAAAAAAAAAAAAAAAGTATACCTCTCTTTAGACCTAAAATTTATCACCTTTCTTTTACCTGAGGAAGATAGATGAGAAGTACACTTTATGACATCCCTTTTCCACCAACATAATTTTGCTCAGAATTATTGTTGTTGTTAACAATCTCGCTGTTATTCATATTCCCTTAGGTATAAGTTCATATAATTCGAGATTCTCTGAAATCATTATTTTGTCACTATTTCTTATGATACAGCAATGTTCCATTATGTGCATATACCACAATTTGTATGACAAATTCTGAAATGAGACAATCTAAAGTATCCGATTCATATTTGATTCTATTCCTTTCCTTTCCTGTCCTGTCCTGTCCTGGCTTCTCTTCTCTTCTTTTCCCTTTTCTGCTTTCCTCTCCTCTCCTTTCCTGTCCTTTCCTTTCCTTTCCTGATAAAATATTAGGAATTTTATTATCTCTCTCTTCTCTCTCTCTCTCTCTCTCTCTCTCTCTCTCTCTCTCTCTCTCTCTCTCTCTCTCTCTCTCTCTCTCTCTATATATATATATATATATATATATATATATATATATATATATACATATATATATGTATTCTTTCCATAAATACTATTCTATGTCTTCATTCAATTCCCTTCCTCTTTTATTTTCCTATTAAGTTTAATTTATTTCTGCATTATGTGTTAGTAATACTTAGTTGCCTAAGATAAGATTTTTTTATTTTCTCATTTCATTCATTACAAGTTTGTATATTATTCACATAAATGACAATTATAAGAAATAACAAGTTCTACCTTTTTCCTCCTTTTTTATTTCTCCTTTTATTCTCCCTTCTTTGTTCCCTTCCTTGTCTCTTGAAAAAAAAAAAACCTCATTTATCCCAATTTTCCTTTTGTTTCTCTTTTTTTTTGTATCTTCCTCAATATCCTTGAAGATTTTAACATTCTAAAAAGGTACACTTTTTTCTTTGTTAGCACAACATTACCATGCAGTAAATTCCAATTGTTCGAATAAATTCACTTCTGGATTCCCCTGGACTCTTGTGTTTGCATTTCAAAGTTCGTCCCTTTCTCTGGACTTTTTATCAGAAATATTATAAATAAATTATTCTACTGAAGAGTCATTTTAACCCTGTAGGATTTTTTTTGCAGGCTAAATATTCTTTGTTGTAAGCTCGTATCTAGAATATTATATTTAGCCTTGGAACATTTTGAAGGGAGGCATCATTTTATATACTTTTTTGAAGAAGGAGAAAGAATACCTTTGGGAAAACTATTCTAAAAGCTAGAAATAGAGGCAACGAAAGAAGTAGAAGAAAAGGAAAAAAGATGCCCTGAGCAATATAAAGAGGGCAAGTTGTAAAATAGAAGAATGGCCCACTGTGGGGATTACATGGTGGACAAGATGAAAACAGACACTAAAACATGTTGGGGATTGAAAGGAGTAGAGTGCTTTGGACAGTAGAGTGGTGCACAAAATTTTTCCTAAGTGATTTAAAAGTAAGACCAATGAAAACAAAGTGACAACAGTCTTAATACTTCAAGTGAGCTGGGACCCTGTATATAGGGATAATCCCTCCAAAACTACTGAGAACAATCAGTCTGTGAGATCTTTTCCTCTACAATTCTTCTTTCCTCTGCCACCTTATAAATTTTCCATAGAATTTCTATGCATTAGTAAACATTTATTAAATAATTACAATGTTCTCTAATATGGTTTCTAATGAAGACATGGAAGGAAGTAGGTTTTCATTCCCTTTCTAAACATTTTTTAAAATAGCTTTTTATTTTTCCAAATACATGCAAAAACAGTTCTCAACATTCACTTTTGCAAAATCTTGTGTTCCAAATTTTTCTCCCTCCTACCCTTCTCCCCCACCTTTATTCAACAAGCAATCCAATATAAATTAAACATGTGCAATTCATCTAAACATATTTCTATATTTGTCATGCAGCATAAGAAAAACCAAGGGGGAAAAGCATGAGAAAGGAAAAAACACAACAAGCAAACAAACAACAACAAAAATGGTGAAAATATTATGCTTTGATATACATTCAGTCTCCCTAATTCTCTCTCTGGTTGCAGATGACTCTTTCCATCACAAATGTATTGGAATTGCCTTGAAGAAACTCATTGTTGAAAAAAGCCAAGCCCATCATAGTTGATCATCACATAATCTTGTGCTGTATAAAATGCTCCCTTGGTTCTATTCATTTTTCTTAGCATCAGTTCATAGAAGTCTTTCTAGGTTTTTTTGAAATCACCCTGTTCATTTTTTACAAAACAATATTACTCCATTACATTTATATCATAACTAATTCAGCATTCTCAAACTGATGGTCACACATTTAATTTCCAGTCTCTTGCCACTACAAAATGCGCTCTCTTTTTTCCTTTTTAAATGATCTCTTTGGAATACACACCCAGTAGAGACTCACTTAATCAAAGGATATGCACAGTTTGATTTGAGCAGAATTCCAAAATGCTCTCCTGAACACCTGGATCAGTTCACAATTCCACTATCAATCTATTAGTATCTTAGTTTCCCCACATTCCCTCCAATATTAGTCATTATCTTTTCCTGTCATCTTAGCAAATATGAGAGGTGTGAAGTGCTACTTCAGAGTTGTCTTAATTTGCATTTCTGCAGTCAATGGTGATTTAGAGCATTTTATCATATGACTGGAAATGACTTTAATTTCTTCATTGGAAAATTATTTATATATTTTGATTATTTATTAATTGAGGAATTACTTGTATTCTTATAAATTTGAGTCACTTCTCTCTGTATTTTTTTCTAAACACTTTTAGTGGATCAAAACTCCAAATATGTACATTCTGAGGTTCTAAATTTTTAGTGCTTAGGTTACAAATGCAAAACAAAGTAGAACCTAACTTCCAGGAAACTACATTTCTTTATAAACCTTCTTTGTCTTCCTAGGCCTTTTAACAAGATTTGATGAAGATTGTTGTAAAATCTGGGTTATCAATGTGTTATTTCTCATTTTTACTACATGATAAGCCTAATTTGCTTTCATATATTTCCTAAATGCTATCATTGTTCTACTTATACTAAAGTTATCCCTTATATATCTTGTGACATTCTGTGCAAAATATATTATTGTTAATATTATGTAGCCTTCTTATAATCATTTTATATATTTTACTTTCATTTGAAACACGAAGTGGGTTGATTACCCAAAGGTTATCAGATTCCATGATTCACATCATTAAGGCAGAATATTAAGGAGATAGCTTTTGCACCAAAAAGAAGCTTATGATCTTTAACATAAGTGCATAATTTCTCAAATACAAATTACCAACTGAAAGGAATATGGCAAAAATACAATAGCTTATCTGGAAACAAGCATGGAAAAGTATCATCTTACACCTATTAGAATGATCTAATTAGTATGACAAAAAAGGAAAATTTTAATAAAATTTTGAGGGATTGCAGGAAAATTGGGATACTAATTCTCTGTTGTTAGAATTTGATCTGATCCAAATATTCTGGAGACCAATATGTAAATATGCTTAACAAGCTTTAAATCTTGGGTCCTCTCTGATCCACTTCTAGAGCTATATCCTGTAGAGAAAAATATATACAAATATATATGTATATATTTGTGCTTCAGGTGGTAGCAAAAATTGAAAAGTGTAAAAATGCTCATCAATTAGGGAATTATTGAATAAGTTGTAGTATATGATTGTAATGGAACAATATTGTGTTAAAAGAAATAATGAACAAGATAGCTTCATAAAAACCTAAAAGATTTACATGAACTAAGGCAAAGTGAAGTGAGAAAAACCAAAAGAACTTGGCATACAGTAATAATAATTAATACTGTACAATAAATTATAAATGACAACTTCCTTTTTTTATTTTTATTTTTTTATTTATTTATTTTGGCTAAGGCAATTGAGGTTAAGTGGCTTGCCAGGGCCATACAACTAGGTAGTGCTAAGTATCTGAGGTCACACTTGAACTCAGGTCCTTCTGACTTCAGGTTTGGTGCTTTATCCACTGTGCCACCTACCTGCCTCAAATATTCTTAACAATATAACGATTTGAGACAATTTTGAAGGAGGCATGATGGAATATGTGATTCACTTACAGAAAAATAATTGATGCATTCTAAATACAAATTAAAGCTTATTTTTTAAAATTTATTTTTCCTTGTTTTGTTTTGTTTTGTTTTTCAGTTTCCTACAACATGACTGATATAAGTATGTTTTGCATGAACTCACATATGTAATCTGTATCAAATTGTTTGCCTTCTCAATGAGGGGGAAGGAAACAAGAGAGGAGAGAATTTAGAAGTCATTTTTCAAATCAAATGTAATTTTTATATATGTAATTGGGGAAAATAAAATATTAAAAATCATAAAAGAAGTAAAGATGGAGGATTATTTATAGAAATTATGGCAAGACAATATTGGGTGTTGTTATTACTTAAGGGGAGATTTTTCTTTTTTTTTGTTTTGTTTTGTTTTGTTTTGTTTTGTTTTGTTTTAACAGAACTGTTCTATGATAAAGAGGTATTTAATTTTATTCTCTCAATTTCAATCTCTCCCTAGTAATTTCATATATACTAGTTCAGTTCTTCAGTCATTCTGACTCTGTATGATACTTTTTAATGGGACTTTTATATATTTCGAGTTTAATTTTTGGTTGGGGGTTTATAATTTGGTCTTTTTCTAGCCTTTTAAGTTGTAAGCCCAATTCGTTAATCTTCTCTTTCTCAATTTTCTTCAAATAAGCCTCTAAAGATATAAAATTTCCCCTTATTACCGCTTTAGCTGCATCCCAAAGATTTTGATATGATGTCTCATCATTATCATTATCTTGGGTGAAATTGTTAATTGTTTCTATAATTTGCTCTTTCACCCAGTCATTCTTTAAGATGAGATTATTCAGTTTCCAATTACTTTTTGGTCTATTTACCCCTAACTTTTTACTGAATGTAGCTTTTATTGCATTGTGATCTGAGAAGAAGGCATTTATTATTTCTGCCTTCCTACATTTAATTTTGAGATCTTTATGTCCTAGTATATGGTCAATTTTTGTATAGGATCCATGAACTGCTGAGAAGAAAGTATATTCCTTCCTATTGCCATTCAGTTTTCTCCAAAGGTCTATCATACCTAGTTTTTCTAATGTTCTATTTACTTTTTTAATTTCTTTCTTGTTTGTTTTGTGGTTTGATTTGTCTAAATCTGAGAGTGCAAGGTTGAGATCTCCCACTATTATAGTTTTACTGTCTATTTCTTCTTGCAGTTCTCTTAACTTTTCCTTTAGAAAGTTAGATGCTATACCACTTGGTGCATATATGTTTAGTATTGATATGGCTTCATTATTTATGCTACCTTTCAGCAGGATATAGTTTCCTTCCTTATCTTTTTTAACGAGATCTACTTCTGCTTTTGCTTGATCTGAGATAAGGATAGCTACCCCTGCTTTTTTGGCTTTACCTGAAGCATAATAGGCTCTGTTCCAACCTTTTACCTTTACTCTGTATGTATCTCCCTGCTTTAAGTGTGTTTCCTGTAGGCAACATATTGTAGGGTTCTGCTTTTTGATCCAATCTACTATCCGTCTCCGTTTGATGGGATCGTTCATCCCATTTACATTTACAGTTAAAATTACTAATTCTGTATTTCCTGCCATCGTATTATCCCCAGATTATGCTTTTTTCCCTTGACCCCCCTGATCCCCCTCCCCGATATTTAATTTACAGACCCCCCTTGTGACGCGCAACCCTCCCTCTTTTTTTTTTTTTTTTTTTTTTTTTCGGATCCCTCCCCCCTCCCTCCAAGTCCCTTCACTTATTCCCCTTTTCCTTTTCCCTTTTCCTCTCCCCCCTTTTAATGAGGTGAGAGAAAATTCTCTGAAAAACAAATATGTTAATTATTTACTCTTTGAGCCTCTTCTGATGAGAGTAAGATTCACACAATGATTCTCCCCCTCACTAAGTTCCCTCAGATATGGTGTATTTTCTATGTCTCTTCCTGGGATGTAGTTTCCCTCTTTTTATTACTCCTTCCCCTTTTTCTGAAACGACCTCCTTCCCTTTACTACACCCCCCTTTTTTTCTTTTATATCAGTAAAATCAAATTATCCTTGAGTATTTTTTATATACCCACAACAGAGTTACAGTTCTCAAGGGTTCTGTGTACCTTTTTCTGTTTCTCTTCAGTCTTGTGGATGTAGATCAAATTTTTTGTTTAAGTCTGGTTTTTTTCTTAGAAACATATAGAATTCCTCTGTTTCATTGAATGACCATCTTCTTCCGTGGAAAAAGATGCTAAACTTAGCTGGGTAGTTCATTCTTGGTTGCAGTCCTTGATCTTTTGCCTTTCGGAATATCAGGTTCCAGGCCCTTCTATCTTTTAATGTGGAGGCAGCCAGATCTTGGGTGACCCTTATTGTGGCACCTTGGTATTTAAATTGTTTTTTTCTAGCTGCTTGCAGGATTTTCTCCTTTGTGTGGTAATTCTGCAGCTTAGCCACAATATTCCGTGGTGTTCTTTTTTTAGGGTCTATTTCAGAAGGAGTTCGATGAATTCTTTCCACATCTACTTTCCCTTCTGTTTCTATTATCTCTGGACAGTTCTCTTTGATAATTTCCTGTAAAATAGAATCTAGGCTCTTTTTTTGGTCATAGTTTTCTGGAAGTCCAATAATCCGCAGATTATCTCTCCTAGATCTATTTTCCAGGTCTATAGATTTTCCCAGTAAGTATTTGACGTTGTTCTCCAGCTTCTCATTTTTTTTTGTTTTGTTTGACTGATTCTTGGGTTCTCTGTGAATCATTCATTTCTATTTGTTCCATCCTGACTTTTAAGGAGTTATTTTCTTCTTTCACAGTTTTTAGTTCTTTTTGTAAATGCCCAATTTCGTTTTTAAATGAATTATTTTGCTCTATTGAATTTTTTTCCATTTCCCTAATTTTTTTTTTTTGAGAATTATTTTCTTTTTCCAATTCAGAAATTCTATTTTCTTGAGACTTTTTTATCTTTTCCAATTCAGAAATCCTACTTTCCTGTGTTTTTTTAACCTTTTCTAATTCACTAATTTTGTTTCCCTGCATCTCCTGTGAATTCTTTATTTTTTCCAACTCCAATTTCAGGACGTTGTTATTCTCTATCATAACTTCCCTTTCTTTTCCCCATTTTTCTTCGATCTCCCTCCATTTTTTAAGAGCTTCTTCTAGGAGAGAGTTATGTGATGGGGGGCAGGAATCGTTCCCCTTTAGGTTGTTATCTTCTGAATCTTTGCTGTTAACTTCCTCGGGGTTGGGTACCCGCTCTTTCTCTGTATAGAAGGAATCTATGGTTTTTCTAGCTTTTTTGCTCATACTTAAAAAAAATCTTTTGGGGTCTGTCCCTGGGGTAGGAAATTATTTACTTCTTTACCAGCTTCCTCCCAGACCAGATGGATGCAGAGGCTCCTGAGCCTGAGCTAAGAGAGAGCTCTGGGAGAGAGTTCCCCACCCCCTCCCTGGAAGTGCCCCAGAGGTGATTAGCACTGCTGTGCTTTGAGGGCGTAGAATAGTGAAGACAGCAAGAAGCCCAGCCTATGTGTCCGGGTGGGGAGTGGGTGTCTGCAGCAGGTGACGTGAGAAGCCCCTGCGCTCAAACTGGAAGTGTCTGCCAGAAACCGCGGTCCCTAGTTCAAAGGTTCCGCTTCTCTGGGACTTCCTGGAGCTGAGTTCCACTCCCTCCAGCTAAGCTAGGCCGTGTGTGTTGCCTTGGGCCGTATCCACCCACTTGTCAGTCTCTTAACTATTCTCAGGAGGTAGCTGAGGCCACACCCCCTGGTGCCGAGTCTGCCGAGTCACCCCCAGGGTGGGGGGGGGGGAAATCTAATCTGAGTTTTAAAATATTTTGGCTTTCTCTTCTGAACTGCTAAATAATTAGCAGAGAAGAGCTAACAGCCTGTGCCAGATTCCTTTACCTCAGTGGCTTCTCTGATCCCAGAGCCCCTCCCAGCGCAATGGGCGCAGTGTGCCCCTACCCCACCGTCTGTGCTGGTCTTTCTTATTCCTCCCCTGAGAACTGACCTTTCCTGTTGAAACTCCAGATTCTCTTCAGCTGGTAAATCGTGCTTCCAGTCCTTGTGGTATCTATCAGTCCTGAGCTAATTTTGAGACTTAATTTATCTAATTGGTTGTGAGGGAGTGAGGACGTTCACAGAGACGTGTGTTTCTTCTCCGCCATCTTGGCTCCGCCCCCTAATGGGACTTTTAATATCAAAGATACTGTAATGATTTATCATTTCCTTCTCTAGTGTATCAAATGAAATAGTGGTATGATATCATGGCTCACACAACTAGTTATTGTATGCAGCCAATTTTACATTGGTGACTTACTGATTCCAGGCCCAGAATTCAATGCATTGACTTACTTAGCTGGCTCATTTTAATATATAATATCATGTATTACTATAATATATATGTATAATTAGTAGTAGTTACATACATATATATATATGTGTGTGTGTGTGTGTGTGTGTGTGTGTGTGTGTGTGTGTACTATCATTTTATGTTATATATTGCTATAACTTATATAGTGTGGAGTGGACTGAGGAAGACTATCTGCCTGAGTTCAAACCTAGTCTTAGAAACTTACTAGCTGCATGTTCCTGGACAAATAACTTAATCCTGTTTACCTCTGTTTCATCTAGAAAATGATGAGAAGAAGGCAATGGCAAACTATTCTGGTACATTTGCCAAGAAAACCCCTAATGGGTTCATGAAGAGACATACCTGACTGAATATTATATATTATCAGAAGAAAAAAATTTTATTGTAGTTACAATTGGATACATAACAAATATACATATTTATATGATTATGTGTTTGATTTATATATGCGTACTTGTGTGTATATAAATAGACATACTATGTACACCCAAATTCATTCCAATAAATGCACATATTATTATTTGTCTTTTCTTTTTGAAGAGGCTCAATGACATCTGTGATAGATTTAGGAGATGCAGGGTTGCACAAGATAACAACCTCTCTCTTAATTCCAGTCATCAAAGTCCAGTGGCAATGACCCAGGATATATTGAATGACCTTGACATTTTCAGTATCTGACCAAACTCTAAGTGCTCCACAATATCTACTTCAGTTGCTTTCATAGCCATTGGAACAAATTGTTCTCATCTCTCCATTCTGCCAAAGGAAGTCTTCACATGCTTGGCTAGATATCCCTCTAACTAAATGATAGGTGTGAAGCTTGTTAGTTGCCTCTAACCTGGTTAAGCTCACCTGCCAAGATGGTTTTACCAGGTTATATCTGCTGTATATGCTATACCTTTTTGGATTTACAAGTGAGAGTTGGGTAAATGTAGACAAAAAAAAGGTGTATAAGAAGGGCAAAAAAGATCTTGGCAAGCAGAGGTATTAGTCCTCTCTGAAAACCTCACATGTATATATTTTCACACAAACAACAGGTATATTTGTCCAAGTACACAAATATTCATATATATATATATATATATATATATATATATATATGTATTTGTTGAAGTTAGAGGTGATAGACATATATATTGAATAGAGATGACAGTGAAAATTTTTTGAAGATTATAGGGGCTTGACTTCTAATTTAGATGTCAACAAGAAAGCTTATTGTCAAACTCAATTCCCCTTAAGAATAATATCAACAATAAAAAGATGTGTCAAATGAAACAAATCTTTAAAAAAATTAACCCCTGCTTCTCATATAGGATAGCAAAAATAGACAGCAACTGAAACATGAACTGCTTCAATATTTTAATTCCGTAGGAAGAATATTAGAAAGAAATGAAGTAATAAGAATCTATTTTAAACCCAAAGGCATCTCTAGGACTCTGACCTTAATTCATGATCCTCTGGAATTAAGTAATACCCTAAAAGATTGGATTTCTCTGCTAAATCTCAGACGTGGGTCACTACCATTTGCTTCATGTCTGTACACATGCAGCTAAATAAAGAACATCATACAACATTCTGCCTTATTCCATTACAGATATTTTATGTAATCTCAAGTAAACTTTCATTGCTATAACGCAATACTACTACATATTCTTAATTAACTCATCATCCCAGGTGCTACAATGGCTCTTCCAAACCTTATCTTTCATGTTTTTACCTCATATGATTGTTTTTTCTTTCTCTCATTTGAAAACCTTACCTCATTTTTTAAATAATTGAGACCATTTTCTAAGACCTCATTCTTCTTTTTCTCTGTTTCATGTCACCCAGATACCTTCTGATGCCATTTCCTCTTTCATTTCTCTCTCTCTCTCTCTCTCTCCCTCCCTCCCTCCCTCCCTCCCTCCCTCCCTCCCTCCCTCCCTCTCTCTCTCTCTCTCTCTCTCTCTCTCTCTCTCTCTCTCTCTCTCTCTCTCTCTCTCTCTCTCGCAATTGGGGTTAAGTGATTGCCCAAGGTCATACAACTAGGAAATATTAAGTTTCTGAGACCAAATTTGAACTCAGGTCCTCCTGACTTCAGGGCCAGAACTTTTTCTACTGTGCCATCTAGCTGCCTCTCTTCCCCTTTCTTACATGAAGAGGTAGCCCTTCACTTTTCAAAGGCAATATATATATATGCATAAATAATACCTTTCCATCCTGTCTTCCCATGAAGATTGCTCAATCTATTATTTTATCTTTCTAATTTATCTTCGATTTTTCTTACCTACTACCTGGTTCTATACTATCCTGCAAACACCCATATGTCTCATCCTCAAAAAATCCTTATTTGATCCATTCATCTTTACTGGTTATTGTTGCATATCTCTCCTCCCTTTTGTAGCTAAACTTTTTAAGAAAGCAGTCTACAAAAAGATACATATACTTCCTTTACTCTCATTCTACTCTTAATTATATCAACTTTTTCTTTCTGCTTCATTCAAACAAAATTGCTCTCTTCCAAATAACCAATGATCTAGTAAATGCCAAATCTAAAGGCTTTTTTTGGAATCTTCATCCATTTAGATTTCTCTGTATTTTGTGTATTTATTAATATTAGTTTACTTAATATTCATTCTATTTAAACTTTTTTTTTAACAGTACCTGCCACTTGTTCTCTTCCTATCTGAAGACTTCTCAGTCTCGTACATGGATCTTCAGCTGAAGCATGCCCATTCACTGTGAGTATCCTTTGGGGATTTTTCCTGGGCCCTCTTTTATTCCCCTTATATATTGTTCATTTGTTTTCTCAAGAATATCTGTGGCTTCAAAGATATAACAAAAAAGGGAAAAGAACCTACATGTGCAAAAATCTTCATATCAGCCCTTTTTGTAGTGGCAAGGAACTGGAAACTGAGTGAATGCTCATGTTGTAGAATGTCTAAATAAGTTATAGTATGTTAATGTTATGGAATATTATTGTTCTGTAAGAAATGATATGCAAAATGATTTCAGAAAGGCCTGGAGAGACTTACATGAACTGATGCTAAGTCAAGTGAGTAGAACCAGGAGAACATTGTACACAGCAACAAGAAGATTATGTGATGATTAATTCTGATGATGGCGTTTTGCAATGCTGAGTTGATTCAGGACAATTCCAAAAGAATATACTTACAATAAAAAGAGTCATTTGCATCCAGAAAGGGGCCTGTAGGCACTGAATGTGAATCATAACATAGTGTTTTCACCTTTTTTTTGTTGTTTGCTAGTCTTTTTTCTCTTTCTCATTTTTTGATCTGAATTTTCTTGAGCATCATAATAATTGTAGAAATATCTTTAGAACAATGGAATATGTTTAACCTATATTGAATTACTTGCTGTTTAGGGGATTACTTGATGTTTAGGGGAGGCAGTGGGGGAAGGAAGAAAAAAAAATGAAACATCAATTCTCATGCATGTTGCTCTCTTTAACAATGAGATGATTCAGATCATTTCCAATGATCCTGTGATCAAAAGAGCCAGCTACACCCAGAAAGAGGACTGTGGGAACCGAATGTGATTCACAACATAGCATTCTCACTGTTTTTGTTATTTTCTTGCATTTTATTTTCTTCATCATTTCTTTTGTGGTTTAATTTGATTTTTTTTTGTACAGAAAAATAATTGTATAAATATGTATGCATATATTGGAATTAATATATATTTCTACCATGTTTAACATATATTGGACTATTTGCCATCTATGGCAAGGGATGGGAGAAAGGGGGAAAGTGGAACACAATGCTTTGCAAGGGCTAATGTTGCAGAATTATGTATGCATATATTTTGAAAAATAAAAAGCCTTAATAAAAATATGTGCATCTATAATACACATTTGTTTTTCCAATATAACAAATGTTCTTTGAGGCCAGTAACTGGTTAAATTTTATTTATGTATTTTTAGTTGCCAACAAATAGCAAGAGTATAATTAATGTTTGTTGATGGATCTTAAAAACCTGAGTTTTCAGATCTGTTAACTATCTCAATTGAACATGTATAACTAAATTTAATTTTATAGAACAATTTAGATTTTTAAAACCTTTCAATCTCACTGGATTTTCTTTCCATCATTGAAATGTAGTCTATGACTATCCCCGTTGGATAAAACTGAGAGTTTATAGTCTCAGTCTCACAGAACAGGTTTTCTGATTCCCAACACAGATTCTTTTCACTAACCCAGAAGAAAGATAATTTAGCACAAAAATGATAAATTTTGCATGAATTAAACTTTTTTGAAAATAAAAAAAGAAAAGAAACACAAGGCTTTGCAAGGGCGAATGTTGAAAACTAAGTGCATTTAGAAATTTTGGAAAAAAATAAATAAAATTTTAAAAAATTTTGAAAAAAAAGAAAAATTAAAATTCGATTATCATCTCTGAGATTTTTATTCTACTTCTCCAGTTTTACTCATTTTTCTGAATTGTTACTTTGTGTCTTCAATTGCCTATTGGATATCTCGGATACTGATAGAAATTTGAAATTCAATTTTTCCAGAAATTACCTCATTTTCTTTCTTTTAATAACACCTTCCAAGCTTCCTTATTACTTTTGAAGGCACAGTCATCTTTCCATTCATTCTGGCTTGCTACCAACATATTTTATGGACTAATTTTCTCTCATTCTCATTTACCTTGTAATCAAGTTTTGTTAATTTTATCTCTTTTACCTGTCTCCTCTGAAACTGTCTCTGCCAGAGTGAAGGCTCTTATTACCTCCAGAGTCATCTGATTCATAAGTCTCTCTTCACTCTAGTACAGCCTCCTCTCATCTGTAAAAGTCATCTTCATTAAGTACATGTCTAATGTTATATACACTCATTATAATACTTAATAAACTCCAGTGGCTTACTATCACCTCCAGTATGAAATATAAAATGTTCTGTTTGTCATTTAAAGCCTTAATAAACTGCGTCCAATTTTTTTTTCAGTCTTCTTATTTCTCATTCCCCAACTTCTCCAATATACACTTTTTTTTTTTTTTTTTTTTTTTTTTTTTTTTTTTTTTTGCCTTTTGTCTCTTTGCTCTTCCTCATACGGGACACTCTATTTCCGAACTCTGGACATTTTCACTGATTGCCCTCCATTCTTCATCATCCTTACATCATGGCTTCCTTGATTCCCTTAAAGTGCTTTCTAAAATCCCATTATCTATGGAAGTCTTTGCCTATCTCTCTTAAATTCAAGGCCTTTTGCCTAATTTATCCTATACATAATTTATTTGTACATAACACACAATGTTGTCTCCCACACTGGATTGTAAAATCATTAAAAGTAGGAGCTATTTTTTTTTGTTTTTGTTTTTGTTTTTAATTTTTCTTTGTGTTCCAGTGCCTGGCACAAAATAGGCATTTAATTAATATTTACTGATTGTTTTCAAGAACTAGTTTAAGTTGAATTAGGCTCCTGATCGGAAGCCTTAGATTATAGCTAGCTAGGTAACCACAT
Source organism: Sminthopsis crassicaudata (assembly GCF_048593235.1). Taxonomy (NCBI): domain Eukaryota; kingdom Metazoa; phylum Chordata; class Mammalia; order Dasyuromorphia; family Dasyuridae; genus Sminthopsis; species Sminthopsis crassicaudata. Next base: position 264,040,098 of record NC_133621.1, read on the forward strand.
AAAGAAAGAATGAAGACAAAATGTCTAAATTTGGAAGATAAACCAGAGACAAAAAGAAACTTTAGACTAAAGTAGTTAATATATCTTAGTATCAATTGATTATTGAATCTCAGTCAAGATTTCAGACACTGATGCAAAGCAAAAGCCAGAGTAGAGAAAAGGGACTAACTTTAGGCATTCTATACCTTAGAGACGGTAGGACAGTGGCTTATAGCATGCATCAGGGTCAGAACTTGCAGCCAAAACAATAGTGTCTCACTCCAGAAATGTGGAAGGAGACAATTCTTAGGCCTAGCCACCCCATCTAGTAATATAACTGGCAATATTATAAATTCAAGTGGCTCCTCTTTCTCACATACCAAATTGCAAAACAAATTCTTTCTAAATTCATTCCTTATCTCATCTGCCACAGAAGCTACTCCAAACCTCTGTTATCCTACAAACTCCAATATATCTTTATTTTTTATTTTTTAGTTTTTTTTTTTAGGCTAGGGTTAAGTTACTTGCCCAGGGTCACACAGCTAGGAAGTGTTAAATGTCTGAGACCAGATTTGACCTCGGGTCCTCTTGAATTCAGGGCTGGTGCTTTATCCACTGCGCCACCTAGCTGCCCCCCTGACTCCAATATATCTTAATTGATTTCTTTGTCTCTTAACTTTACTGAAAACATGTATATCAGTAATAATGAGCTCCAATTGTGTCATGTTTTCATCTCAAAATCCCCTAAAAGGATTTTATTATATGTTTTTTTTTTCATTTACTAACAAAGAGGTGGCCATTTTCCTTTCCAGAACTAAAAACTCTATAAAATCTTGCTCCCATTCCTTCGCTTCTCCAAAAAGTTACATCTTCTATAATGCCATCTCTCTTGAGGTTTCAGTTCCTCTTGTAAAATCACTGGTTCCGACTTTTAGTACCTTCAAAACTATCCCAACAAAATAAAACAAAAATTAAAAATAGCCTTCACTAATCCTACCATCCTTTCAAATTATGAGCCTCCATTCTCCTTACATTCCCATTTAAATTTTTTTTGGGGGGAAAACAAAACTAAACAAAACAAAACTTTATTGCTTCCACTTCTTTTTTGCTTACTCCTAAAACCTTTCTGTGACAGCTTACAAACTCATCCATCATATACCTTACTATTCCCTTAAAAAGTTATCAAGAGGAGGCATCTAGGTGGTGCAGTGGATAGAGCACCAGCCCTGAATTCAGGAGGACCCGAGTTCAAATCTTGTCTCAGACACTTAACACTTCCTAGCTGTGTGACCCTGGGCAAGTCACTTAACACCAGCCTCAAAAAAAAAAAAAAAAGTTATCAAGAGTCTCTTAACTAGCTAGTCCAATGGCCTTTTCAAACCCTATTACATATCAGTTACATTACACACAGGATTATCTTCTCCTTTTCTAACTTTTTTATTTTTCTTATACCACTTTGTCTTGATTTCATGTTTACCTTTATGAACCCTCCTTATTTTATTAGCTCACCATTTATATCATATGATGTAATTGTAGATGTTCTTCAAGTTTCTGCCCTAAAGTTTTTTTTTCATCTCTTTTCTTTCTTTCTTTTTCTTTTGTGCAAATATTCCTTTATCTTACTTCTCCCACATCTTGAAGGATAGATTTTAACTATGGATTTAACGATCATCCTTAGGGAGGAATATTATTTCCAAGCCTCTAAACTGAGCTTCCTATTGCTTCTAAGATTTAATAAGAATTCCTCTTGTTATTCATTAAAGGTATACAATCAGTCACAAATATATTTTGCTAGGCTCATTTGCTATCTGCATTCCACAAATTAGGTGAAAAATAACATTTTATTTCTCTCCTCTTCACTTGATACTACATTTCCCATCTCTGTTGCCTTCTTGAAATTTGCACCCACCCCTTAACTGAAACTTCATAGAGTTCTTCTTTCCAATGTATAGTTCAAGAACTGTTTTCTGGGTGAAACTATGCCTGATTCCTGCATGAAACTTTGCCTGATTCCATATATCCAAACACTATCCAATCCAAACCAACTTTCATATATTTATATGTATTTGCATTTATTTTTTGTATGTAAGGAGAGAGAGAGACAGAAACAGACACACACACACACACACACACACACACACACAGAGAGAGAGAGAGAGAGAGAGAGAGAGAGAGAGAGAGAGAGAAAGATATATATTTGATGTTTCCTCCAGTGTCAAGTAAACATCTTATAATTAGATGGGGTTTCTTTCTTTATAATTTTATTTGTGGCCTATTATACAATGTCTGGTAGATAGGAGGTATATTATACAATAAAGTGTAAGAAAACCTACTGTAATATAATTTTTACTATACATACAATAATTTATACTACCAAGTGGTACTATATACATATATATATATATATATATGTATATATATGTATATATATATATACATATATATATATACATATATATATATATATATATGTTGTATATTTCACAATTCTTTTCCAGTTCTGGCACTCCAAATAGTACTTCTATAAAGATTTATTGATATATATGGGTCCTTTTCCTTTTTATTTTATCTTTTTTGGATTTAAGCCTAGTAGTTGTATCATTGGTCAAAGGATATATCCAGTTCAGTAACTTTTCAGAAATTACTTTCTGAAATGGCAGCTCCAATTCACAATTCCATCCAGAGTGTATTAATGCTTAACTATGTTTTAAGGATTGTTGAAAAGAAAAGAAAGGAATCCAAAAGGAGATAGGGAACTCAATATAAAAATGAATACGAAGTTGTGGAAAGAATAAAAGTTTATAGAGGCAGCTAGATGGTGCCCTGAAGTCAGGAGTACCTGAGGCCAAATCTGGCTTCAGACACTTAATGCTTCCTAGCTGTGTGACCCTGCCTCAGGGCAAAAAGAAAATAAAAAAATAAAAGTGTATTATTTTTTAGAAGAAAGAAATTGACATGCATACTTTTCAATCTAGCAGTGTAACTGCTGAATCTGTATATCTAAAAAAAACATAAAAGAGGGGAAAGTACTCAGATTTGCAAAAATGTTTGTATCAGCTCTTTTTGTAGTGGCAAGGAACTGGAAATTGAATGGATATCCATCAATTGAGGAATGGTTGGGTAAGTTATAGTATATGAAGTTAATGTAACATTATTATTGATGTTCAGACTGATTTCAGAAAAGAATGGAAGGCATATGAAATGATGCTGAGTGAAGTGAGCAGAATAAAGAGAAAATTGTACACAATAACAGCAAGATTATGTGATGATCAGCTATGACAGCTTTTACTTTTCTGAGTAATGTGGTGATCCAAGACAATACCAATCAAATAGGGATGGAAAATGCCATCCACATCCAGAGAAAGAAATATGGAAACTGAATATAGTATGAAGCATATTTTTTCATGTTTTTTGTTACTTTTCTTATTCTTTTTCATGAGTTTCCTTTTGGTCTGATTTTTCTTTCACAACATGACAGATATAGAAATATATTTCAGAAGATTCTAAGTGTATAATCTAAGTCAGATAATTTGCTATCTTAGGGAGGGGAGAGTTGAGGGAAGGAAGGAGAAAACATTTAGAACACAAAATGTTAAAAAAAAATGAACATTGAAAACAATCTTTACACTTGAAAAGATAGAATGCTATTAAAAATAAAGTTATTAAATAAAAGAAAGGAAAAAAAAAGAAGTTAAGGATTCAAGATATTGGAGGTAGAATAGTTTTGTTGTCAGATATGGCCACCACATCAATTGGTTTTAAGTAGTAAAGATATAGGGTACAAAGAATTGTGAGGTTAACTAATGGGAAGAAAATTATTTTAAAATATCAATAACATTAAAATATTGTCAACATGAGTGTTGAAGTAACAAGATGAAATGGGCAAGATTAAAAAGACAAAACTAAGGCGTTAAAATTCTTTAAAGATGGAAAAGTATCTCAGAGCAGTCAATTATTTGCAGGATATATATATACATCTAAAGCTCCCAATTGCTTTTAGAATGAAACACAAACACAATCTGATATTCCCAGAAGGATACCCACTTATTTCTCCTCCCATATTTTACTTTCTAGACAATCTGCCTTGTTTTTCCCCCATATATGTCAATTGTTCTATATAATTTTATTTTTAAACATTATCTCATATTTGTTGAATATATTTCCTTCTCCACCTTTTTCTTCAAATATCAGCTTGCTTTTTTCTATATACCTCCTTTTTGATCTTCACAACATTCATGAGATTGGCATCCTCCCTCTGATGACTTAGTTATTTTGTATTTACTTTATATGCATTTTGAGTTTCTTCTAATGTCTCTTCCAATAGAATTTAAATTTGTAAAAGATCATCACTCTGTCTATATCACAAAAACTGCTGGGAAAACTGGAAATGAGTATGGCAGAAACTAGGCATGGACCCACATTTAACACCACATACTAAGATTAGATCAAAATGGGTCCAAGATTTAGGCATAAAGAACGAAACCATAAAAAAATTGGAGGAACATAGGATGGTTTACCTCTCAGACTTGTGGAGGAGGAAAGAGTTTGTGTCCAAGGGAGAACTGGAGACCATTATTGATCACAAAATAGAAAATTTTGATTATACCAAATTAAAAAAGTTTCTGCACAAACAAAACTAATGCAAACAAGATTAGAAGGGAAGTAACAAATTGGGAAAACATTTTTACAGTTAAAGGTTCTGATAAAGGCCTCATCTCCAAAATATACAGGGAATTGACATTAATTTATAAGAAATCAAGCCATTCTCCAATTGATAAATGGTCAAAGGATATGAACAGACAATTTTTAGATGGTGAAATTGAATGTATTTCCACTCATATGAAAGAGTGTTCCAAATCACTACTGATCAGAGAAATGCAAATTAAGACAACTCTGAGATACCACTACACACCTGCCAGATTAGCTAAGATGACAGGAACTAATAAAGATAAATGTTGGAGTGGATGTGGGAAAATTGAGCCCTGATGCATTGTTGGTGGAGTTGTGAATGAATCCAACCATTCTGGAGAGCAATCTGGAATTATGCCCCAAAAGTTATCAAACTGAGCATACCCTTTTATCCAGCAGTGCTACTAGTGGGCTTATATCCCAAGGAAATACTAAAGAAGAGAAAGGGACTTGCGTGTGCCAAAATGCTTGTGGCAGTCCTTTTTGTAGTGGCTATAAACTGGAAAATGAATGGATGCCCATCAATTGGAGAATGGTTGGGTAAATTATGGTATATGAATTTTATATAATATTATTGTTCTGTAAGAAATGACCAGCAGGATGAATACAGAGAGGCTTGGAGAGAATTACTTCAACTGATGCTGAGTGAAATGAGCAGAACTAGGAGATCATTACACACTTCAACAACAATATTATATGAGAAAGTATTTTGATGGAAGTGGATATCTTCAACATAGAGACGAGCTAATCCAATTCCAATTGATCAATGATGGCCAGAATCAGCTACACCCAGAGAAGGAACACTAGTAAATGAGTGTAAACTGTTAGCATTTTTTGTTTTTCTCCCCAGGTTATTTTTACCTACCGAATCCAATTCTTCCTTTGCAACAACAACAACAACAAAATTTGGTTCTGCACATATATGCTGTATCTAGGATATACTATAACATATTTAATATATATGGGAAAGCCTGCCATCTAGGGAAGGGGGTGGAGGGAAAGAGGGGGAAATTCGGAACAGAAGGGAGTAGAAGGGATAATTGTAAAAAATGACCTATGCATATGTACTGTCAAAAAATGTTATAATTATAAAATTAATTAAAAAAATTGGAAAAATGTTAAGGTCTCATGGGTAAGTCATGTTTACATAATAAAAATGACATTAGCTAAATATATATATATATATATATATATATATATATATATATATATATATATATATATATAAAAAATATATATATATAAATATATATATATAATAAATAAATAAATATATGAAATTGCTGTTCCACCCAATCATCCTTTAAGATGAGATTATTTAGTTTCCAATAACTTTTTGGTCTATTTACTCCTAACTTTTTGTTGAAAGTAGTTTTTAATGCATCATGATATGAAAAGAAAGCTTTTAGTATTTCTGCCTTCTTGCATTTAATTTTGAGGTCTTTACGTCCTAATATAGGGTCAATTTTTGTATAGGTTCCATGAACTGCTGAGAAAAAAGTATACTCCTTTCTATCACCATTCAGTTTCCTCCAAAGATCTATCATGCCCAATTTTTCTTATATTCTATTTACCTCTTTAATTTCTTTCTTATTGTTTTTTATGGTTTGATTTATCTAACTCTGAGAGTGCAAGGTTGAGATCTCCCACTATTATAGTTTTGCTACTTCTTCTTGCAACTCTTTTAACTTCTCTTTTAGGAAATTAGATGCTATACCACTTGGTGCATATATGCTTAGTATTGATATTGCTTCTTTGTCTAAGCTACCCTTTAGCTGGATATAGTTTCCTTCCTTATCTCTTTTAATTATTGCTTTTGCTTGATCTGAAATAATGATGTATACCCCTGTTTTTTTTAACTTCACCTGAAGCATAAATTCTGCTCCAGCCTTTTACCTTTACTCTGTATGTATCTCCCTTCTTTAAATTTGTCTCCTGTAAACAACATATTGTAGGATTCTGACTTTTGATCCAGTCTGCTATCCACTCTGCTTAATAAGAGAATTCATACTATTCACTATTACAGTTAAAATGACTAATTCTTTATTTCCTGCAATCATATTATCCCCAGATTATGCTTTTTTTTCCTTGCTCCCCCTGAATCCCTTCCTCAGTATTAAACTTATGGACCCAACTTGTGTCATGCAGCCCTTCCACTTTAGTATTCCTCCCTCCTCCCTTTAAATCATTTTCCCTTTCTTGTACCCTTCCCTTATTACTCTTTTCCTTTTCCCTTTTTCTCTCCCAGTTTTTAATGAGTTGAGAGAGAATTCACTGTAAAGTAAATATGTCAATTATTTTCTCTTTGAACCAACTCTGATGAAAGTAAGATTCATACAATGTTCCTTCCCCTCTCTAAATTCCTTCAGATGTGATAAGTTTTTTTTTTTTTTTTTGCCTCTTCATGGGATTTAGTTTCCCTCTTTTTATCTCCCCTTTTCCCTTTTTTCTGACACTATCCCCTTTCTATTTCTACTTCCCTTTTTATGTTATATCAGTAAAATCAAAATATACATGTGGTCTTTATGTATATCTACAACAGAAATACAGTTCTCAAGAGTTCCTTTTACCTTTTTCTGCTTCTCTTGAGTCCTATGGTTGGAGAACAAATTTTTTGTTTAGATCAGGTGTTTTCCTTTAAAACAAATGGAATTCATCTGTTTCATTAAATGTCCATGTTCTCCCATGGAAGAAAATGCTCAGCTTAGCTGGGTAGTTTATTCTTGGCTGCATTCCAAGTTCTTTTGCCTTTCAGAATATCAGATTCCAGTCCCTTTGATCCTTTAATATGGACACAGCCAGATCTTGAGTGACCCTTATTGTGGAACCTTGGTATTTGAATTTTTTTTTTTCCTGGCTGCTTGTAATATTTTTCCTTAGTCTGATAGTTCTGAAATTTCATAGAGTTTGTTGTTGTTGTTGTTATTGTTGTTGTTGTTGTTGTTGTTGTTGTTGTTGTTGTTTTAGGGTCATTTTCCAGAAGTTGTTCAATGAATTCCTTCAATGTCTATTTTACCTTCTGCTTCTATTACCTCTGGGCAGTTCTCTTTGGTGATTTCGTGTAAAATAGTATCTAGGTTCTTTTTTTCCATCATAATTTTGGGAAGTTCAATAATCCTCAGATTATCTCTCCTAGATCTATTTTCCAGGTCTGTTGTTTTTCCAAGTAGTTAATTAATGTTTGTGTCTATGTTTTCATTTTTTTTTTTTTTTTTTTTTTTGTTTTGTTTTGTTTTTGTTTTTGTTTTTGTTTTGCTTGACTGATTCTTGGTGTCTCAAGGAATCATTCATTTCTATTTGTTCAGTTCTTATTTTTAATGAGTTATTTTATTCATTAACTTTTTTATTTCTTTTTGCATGTATTCAATTGAGTTTTTAAATGAGTTGTTTGAGTTGTTTTGCTCTATGGAATTTTTTTTTTTTTCTATTTCACTATTTTTTTTTAGTGAGTTATTTTCTTTTTCTAATCCACAAATGCTACTTTCCTGAGAGTTCTTTATCTTTTCCAATTCACAAATTCTGTTTCCCTGCACATCCTGGGAGGTTTTTACCTTTTCCAATTCACATTTCAGGAGTTGTTTACCTTTTCCAATTCACATTTCAGGAAGTTGTTACTTTCTTGCATAGCTTCTCTTTCCTTTTCCCATTTTTCTTCTAGCTCTCTTTTAAGGTTTTTATTGTCTCTTTTAGGAGAGCCTTTTGTGTTGGGGACCAACAATTGTCTGGGGACTGTCCACTTTTTGTCTCATTGGGGTTGAAAATCTGCTCTCTTTCTGTACAGAAGGTAGCAATTGTCATTTTGATTTTTTTTTTACTTATTTTTAAAAGCCTGTAGGGTCTGACTTCAGGGCCAGGAAGTTACCAGCTTCCTCTGCAGAACAGGGCTAAGTGTATGGACAGCCTCCAACCAGCTACAAAGAGTGGTCAGATATGTGAGTGCTCTGGGAAATAGTTCCCCAATGGAAGTGACTGAGGCCTGCATGGGTAGCTGCAGAGGTGCCCTGCAAAGAACCCTGCTGTGGGGATTAACCACTGCCCTGAGGGAATAGGCTGAGAAGTGAAAGTGTCACTATCCCAAGCTAAAGCCATCTGTGGGGCTGCAGGTATTAGCAGTTGCCCAATGAATACATCCACAAGCCACCAGAAGTGTCTCTGCCCAGGGAACCACAATCCCATGTGGGAGTTCTATTGCCCTAAGCCAAGCCCCCCTCTGTGCAGAATAGAGGCTGCCCCAGGCACACACACCCCCTTACTGTGTAGATTTGCAACTAACCTAGCCGTGCTGCAGAATGCAGCTGCACAGTTGTGCTGGTCTGTGCTGATTCACTTCCAGTTTAGGGTAGGTACAACTAGATCCTGTTAGGTTCTGGAGTTTTTAGAGTACCCTGTACCTCTGGCTCTAATCTCTCTGCTGGCCCACTACAATCAAGGCAAAGCAGTCAGCCTATGGCAGAGTCATTTCCACTACTTTTCTAGCCACAGAGGTTACCCCCATCCTTTGTCCACTTTTATCTCCCTGTCTGTGATGATCTGTTTCCACCCCTCAGGACAAGCCTGCTCTGGCAGTCCTCCAGATCATATTTGGCTGGTACATCATTGTATCTTTAATCTTTGTGAATTTCACCAGTCAAGTGCTATTTTTGAGGCTGAATTCAAAGACTGGTCAGGAGGGCATGAGAGGAGCTTAGAAAGTCGTGTGTGCCTTCTCCACCATCTTGGCCACTATGATATTTCTTAATAAAATTTTATTTTTAAAATAAATTATAGCTTTTTTCTTCTTAAACCTTTGTCTTCTTCAGATCTGTTATCTGTTGCTAGCTCTCTGATTTGTTTAATGGAAGGTAACACTATTAAATGCAGAGTTTTCCCAAGTTGTGACAATTCTATTATAAAGAATAGTTTTTATTTTTTATCATGACTTTAAAGAACAATGGATTTGATGAAATATGTTTATTCATTACGGAGAATCATTAGGAAAAGCTTGTGAGTCCCACTTATGGCTATATTTCATGGAAAAAATTCTTACTTTATTTCCTCTATCATGTAAAACTTACAACATATTCAGTGGGTGAAAAAAATGCTGATCATAGGAGTCACAGTGTAAATATGAAAGATATAACCTATCAGTTGGGTGGCATTGGATGTATCATTGCATTTCACAATATTATTGCAAGGGAAATTCTTGATGAATTCTAAAATATGTAAATAGTGTCTTGGGTTGGCATTTGGGAAAGGCTAGTTTCTCTGAAGTGTACTACTTTGGTCATTTCACTACAAATCTTAGAGTATTCACTAAGACATACCTACTAAAACATATATACATTGTGGTTTGGCTTGATGGATGGAGTTGATCACCATAAAGGAATCATAGATCCTTCAATAATTTGCATATCCTAATCACACCCATTGTGGAAAAGCAGGAACTACTAATTTATGTTAGTTGCAAATAGGAACTGTTTTATTAAGTATTTTTTTTTTACAAAAGATTATATATTTTTAGCTATACTTGAAAAATAATCAGGAATTTCCTGGAATATAGGCTGAAGTATAATGTAGAAAAGAAGAGGCAAAAGATGCAGAAGAAGAAGAAGCAAAAGAAGAAGAAGAAGAAGAAGAAGAAGAAGAAGAAGAAGAAGAAGAAGAAAAAGAAGAAGAAGAAGAAGAAGAAGAAGAAGAAGAAGAAGAAGAAGAAGAAGAAGAAGAAGGAGAACAAGAACAAGAACAAGAACAAGAACAAAAACAAGAACAAGAAGAACAAGAAGAAGAAGAAAAGGAAGAAGAAGAAAAGGAAGAAGAAGAAAAGGAAGAAGAGAAAGAGAAGGGTGAAGAGGAAGATAAATATATAAGCTAAAAGTTTTTTCATAAAATTGTGGTTATCTGTTGAAATGAAAGTGATATAAAAACAAAAGGTATAAGAAATATATTATATTATATATTAAAATATATTATATTATATTATATATTATTATATAATATATTATACATTATTATATTATGTATTATATATATTATATATTATTACTATATATTAAAATATATTATATTATATATATTAAAATATATTATAAGAAATATATTAAAATAAAATGAAAATATATTAAAATAAAATGAAAGTTTTGGACCTGATGGCCCTTGATATTGCTTCTAGCTTTATGTGTCTGATTCCACACTTCTGTGTAACTTTAAAGTGTTTAATATTTATGCATATGCATATGAAATCTAGGGAAGGTTCTGGGTTGTGTATTTGTTCTTTCATATATAAATTCAGTGGCATTGAAATGTCTCTAGATGAATAAAAAAGAAGGTTTTGCTTGTTTGAGTAAAGAAAGCGAGAAAGAAAAAAGCATTATGTACTAAGTTTTCTGTACTACTTTCAAAGTGAGAATTTGTACTGCTTTACTTTGTGAGTGACAGAGTGGACTTCAGAAAGTGAATCTAAATACTCAATGCATTGAAGGGAGCTAAAGTATTTAAGAGTTCAAAGTGTTCATTGATAGATCCAATGAAGAAAACATCACAAACTGCCTGAGGCAGAAGAGACATGTGAGATTTTCTTAAGTAATTTTAAAGACATGAACTCTGACTCTGAAAAAGTACAACCAGATGAGTCAACTCATATGCTTTACACCTCAAAGATAAATGGATTTCTTATTTGTTCTGTATACCTAAGCCTTTAGGGTAAGAACTCAGAACCAATAATTTATTTATGCATTATTACTGGGACTCAAGAAGATGTAGCACTTATCAACAGTGTTGAATGTAGTTTATTAGTAATCCCTTCAGAAGTGACACCTTTGATTCAGAGGGATGTAATCTATATTAAAAATAATAAATTAGCTTGACAGTATTTATTAGTTGGAGTTCTCAAAGCTATTTAAAAACATTTTCTAATTAATCGTAAGTACACTGTGAGGTAGATAAGGTACATAAAGAGATTGCTTCATACCATCTCTGATTTTTTTTTTTTTCCCCTTAGGGACAACAGACTTTTCATTGAAACTATATCACAAAACTGAAAGGCAATAATATCTTTACTGCTACATATTAAATAGTTTACAGATATATTTTCATAGGGGTTTGCCTCCCATCTAAATTATTCTTATAATTTTGTATGATGAGTTCACAGAACTTTTTCAATCCTTCTGTCTTTATTACTACTAAGAAAGAATAAATAATTAAGATATGCATAACAGATGAAAAGAATGAGACAATAAAAACTAACATGACTAAGCACACTCATGTAGTGCATTATGTAATATTTGCATACAGAATCTTCATGGCGCAAAAATTTCCAAAGGCTTTGTTGTTGTTACTTAGTTATTCAAATTGTGTCTGACTCTTCATGATCTCCATTTAAGGTTTTCTTGACCAATCATTTCCTTCTTCATTCATTTAATATATGAGGAAACTAAGATAAATAGTGTTAAGTGACTTGCCCAATATCACATAGTAAATGGTTAAGGTCAGTTTTAAACTAAGGAAAATAAATCTTCCTGATTCCAGGCCCAAGGTTCTATGCATTATGGAGACACCTAATTGCATCCTAAAACATATTATAAACATTATGAAATCATTTTACTACATAAGGAAATTGAGACTCAATATTAAGTGAATTTTCTTAAATAACACACCTATGTTATTTAAGGAGGGCCAGAATAAAAATCTATCTTTTTTTTTTTTTTTTCCTTATTTATTTATTTATTTGTTTATTTGTTTGTTTACAGAAATGTTATGCATAGGTAATTTTCCAGCATTGACAACTTTTGTTCCAACTTTTCCCCTCCTTCCTCCCACCCCTTTCCCCGGATGGCAGATTGACCACTACATATTAATTATGTTAAAGTATAAGTTAAATACTATATATGTATACATGTCTGAACATTTATTTGGCTACACAAAAAGAATAGGACTGTGACACAGTATACAATTACCTGTGAAGGAAATAAAAATGTAGGTGGACAAAAATAGAGGGATTGGGAATTCTATTTTAGTGGTTCATACTTAACTCCCAGAATTCTTTCACTGGGCATAGCTGGTTCAGTTCATTACTGCTTTATTGGAACTGATTTAGTTCATCTCATTGTTGAAGAGGGCCACATCCATCAGAATTGACCATAATATAGTACTGTTGTTAAAGTATATAATGTTCTCCTGGTCCTGCTCATTTCACTCAGCATCAGTAAGTCTCTCCAAGTCTCTCTGAAACCATTCTGCTGGTCATTTCTTACAGAACAATAAAATTCCATAATATTCATATAACTACAATTTATTCAGCCATTCTCTAATTGATGGGCATCGACTGAGTTTCCACTTTCTGGCCAATACAAAGATGGTTGACACAAACATTCTTGCACATATGGGTCCATTTCCCTTCTTTAAAATCTCTTTGGGATACAAGCCCAGTAGTAATGCTGCAGGATCAAAGGGTATACACAGTTTGATAACTCTTTGAGCATAATTCCAAATTGATCTAAAGAATGGCTGGATGTATTCACAATTCCACCAACAATGTAACAGTGTCCCAGTTTTCCTATACCCTCTCCAACATTCCTCATTATCTTTCCTTGTCATTCTGACCAATCTGACAAATTTGTAGTGGTATCTCAGAGTTGTCTTAATGTGCATTTCTCTGATTAATAATGTCTTGATTTTTTATAAATTAGAGTCAATTCTCTATATATTTTGGAAATGAGGCCTTTATCTGAACCTTTCACTGTAAAAGTGTTTTCCCAGTTTATTGCTTCCCTTCTAATCTTGTCTGCATTAGTTTTGTTTGTACAAAAACTTTTCAATTTGATATAAACAAATTTTTCTCTTTTGTGATCAATAATGACCTCTAGTTCTTCTTTGGTCATAAATTCTTTCATTTTCCACAGGACTGAGAGATAAGCTAATTTATTTTATAATCTCATTCTTTATGCCTAAGTCATGAATCCATTTTGATCTGATCTTGGTGTACAGTATTAAGTGTGGGTAAATGCCTAGTTTCTGCCATACCAATTTCCAGTTTCCCCAGCAATTTTTGTCAAACAGTGACTTCTTATCCCAAAAGCTGTGGTCTTTGAGTTAGCCAAACACTAGATTATTGAAGTTATTGGCTGTTTTGTCCTTTGAACCTAACCTTTTCCACTGATCAACTTGTATATTTCTTAGCCAATACCAAATGGTTTTGGTAACCTCTGCTTTATAAAATATAATTTTAGACCTGGTACAACTAGGCCATTTTCATTTGAATTTTTTTCATTAATTCCCCTGAAATTCTTGACCTTTTTTTTTTTCCATATGAACTTTGTTGTTATTTTTCCTAGGTCATTAAAATAGTTTTTGGCAGTCTGATTGGTATAGAGCTACATAAATAGATTAGTTTAGGTAGTATTGTCATCTTTATTATATTTGCTCACCCCATCCAAGAGCATTTAATATTTTTTCCAATTGGCTAGATCTGACTTTATTTCTGTGGAAAGTGTTTTGTATTTTTGCTCATATAGTTTCTGATTCAGCAGTTTCATTGAATCTCCATCTTCTTCCCTGAAAGAAAATGCTCAGTTTATCAGGGTAATTTATTTTTGGCTGCATTCCAAGTTCTTTGTCTTTCAGAATATCAGATTCAAGGCCCTTCAATCCTTTAAAGTGGAAGCTGCTAGGTCCTAAGTAATGCTTATTGTGGTTCCTCAGTATGTGAATTGTTTCTAATGACTGCTTGTAATATTTTTCCTTAGTCCAATAGTTCTCAAATTTAGCCACAATATTGTTTGCAGTTTTAATTTTGAGGTCACTTTCAGGAGGCATTCGGTCAATTCTTTCAATTTTCATTTTACCTTCTGGGCAGTTCTCTTTGATGATTTTCTGAAAGATAGTGTCTAGGTTCTTTTTTTCTTTATGTATTTCAGGGAGTCCAATAATCATTAGATTGTCTCCCCTAGATCTATTTTCCAGGATGATTGTTTTCTCAGTTAGATATTTTATATTTTTTCTATTTTTTCTTCATTTTATTTTATTTTATTTTTTGTTTTGTTTTTCTGTTTTGTTTGTTTTGCTTAATTGATTCTTGTTTTGCTTAACTCATTCATTTCCATTTGTTCAATTCTGAATTTTTGTGAGTTATTTTCTTCATTTACTTTTTTTTTTTTTAACTTTTTTTTGTATTTGATCAATTGAATTTTTAAATGAGTTGTTTTTTTCTATGGATTTTTTTTTTTTCATGTCACCAATTCTGTTTTTTTAAAGAGTTATTTGCTTTTTCTGTTTCACAAATTTTGTTTTTCTGGGAGTTGTTTTCTTTTTCCATTTTGTCAAATCTATCTTTTAATCAACTATATGCTTTTTCCATTTTACTGTCTATTTTCTGTTGTCTTTTCCAAACCCTCTTGCAAAGCTTTCATTTCCTTTCCCCATTTTTCTTCTAGCTCTCTTTAAGATCCTTTTTAAATGTCTTCTAGGATAGCCTTGTGTGGTGGGTACTAGGTTATATCACCTTTTGGGGCTTCTTCTAGAGACAATTTATCTTTAGACTCCTCAGGCAGATTGTCTCCAGATGAAGCCCCAAAAGGCGATATAATCTGTTAGTCTCTTTTGCCATAAAAGCTGTCAAATGTTAGAATCCTCTTTGCTTTTTTACTCCTTTTTTTTTTTTTTTCTAAGTTAAGATCTGTCGTTAGGGTGATAGAGGTTTTTTAAGTGACTGCAGCTGACCTGAGTCAGTGCTGATTCACTCCCGGTCCTGGGTGGGCATGACCAAGTCCCTAAGATTTTGGGGTTCACTATTGATCTTTTGTGTTTCTGTTGGATGTTTTATAACTCCTCTGCTTATTTACTGGCTTGCAACAATAACAGAGTGGCCAACACTGCTGTAGATTCCTCCCTGTGGAGAGTCTTTGCCATGTGGAGTCTGTAATGCCTATGGCATCAGCAATGCCCAAGTGCTGTCTGTGCTGGCGTTTGTGGTTTGCTGTTTGTGTTAGGTAGTCTCCCTCTCATTTTAGATTGAAACAGACCTTTTCTAGTTTGCTTCCTCCTGAAAATTCTCTGCCCTTGGAGTTCACACCACCACATCGAGAGTGCACAACCCCAGGACTCTGAGCTGTCTGCACTGGCATTTGTACTTAGCTGGTTGCACTGGCTGCCTCACTCCCATTTCCAATTGAAACAGGTCTTTTCTAGCAATCTTTGAAATTATCTTCTGTTGACCATTTGTTGCACTCCCAATATTTGTGAGTTCTGCCTTTCCAGAGTTAATTCAGAGGCTGGATTTCATAATTATTGTGAGGGTTGTAGAAGGTCAGAGAGAACCGTGTGTCATCTCTGCCATTTTGGCTCTGCTCCCAGAAGCCCCTCTTGTATCTTTTATGGTAGATAATTTATACCATTCTGCCTCTCCATTTCATGTTCTCTTAATGTATTCCTCTGTTATCTCTTTATTTCATATTCTTTTTCTATATTATCCATTAAGAATCAACTCACACTTGTGCCCTCTGTCTATATGTACTTCTTCTAACTGTCATAATAATGAAACAGTTCTCATGAATTACAAATATCATCTTTCCATACAGAAATTGTAAAAAGGTAAACCTTGTTAAGTTCCTGATGATTTTCCTTTCCTGATTATCTCCTTATACTTCTTCTGAGTACTATATTTGAAAATCAAATTTTCTTTTCATTTCTTATCTTTTCATTTTGAATGCTTGAAAATTTTCTAGTTCATCAAATTTCCACCTATTCCCTTGGAAACATTATTCTCAGTTTTACTGGATAGGTGATCTTGGTTGTAATCCTAACTCCATTTCTTTCCAGAATAGCATACTCCACATCTTCCTATGCTTTAATGTAGAAGTTGCTAAATCTTGTATTATCTTTTTTTTTTCTAGATGTTTGCAGTATTTCTTTTTAGATATTTGCAATATTTTCTCCTTGACCTGGGAGTTCTGGAATTTGGCAATAAGTTTCCTAGAAGGTTTCTTCTTGGCATTTCTTTCAGAAGATTATTGGTGGATTTTTTCAATTTATATTTTACCTTATGTTTCTAATCAGAACATCAGGACATTTTCTTTATGCCCAAATTCCATTGTGACATCATTTTGGTATGGGGTGTGAGATGTAAGTCTATCCTGAATTCCTCACATGTTATTTTCTAATTTTCCTAGAAATTTTTGTCAAATAGTGAGTTCTAATTCCAGAAGTTGTTGTTTGGGGGTTTATTAAATGCTAGTTTGCTATAGGGCCTAACTAGTATGTTTTGTGTATCTAATATATTCCAGTGATCCATCACTCTATTTCTTAGCCAGTACCAAATGATTTTGATTACTGCTGCTTTATAATATGGTTTTAGATTTGATACTGCTAAGTCTCCATTCTTTGTGATTTCTATTTTTCATTAATTCTCTTGATATTCTTGACCTTTAATTCTTTCAAATGAATTTTGTTATTTTTTGTTTTATAAAATAATGTTTTGTTACTTTGGTTGGTAGATAAATTTAGATAGAATTGTCATTTGTAGTACATTAGCTAGGCCCACCCATAAATAATTTATATATTTTTAAATTATTTAGATCTAATTTTATTTGTGTGAGATGTTTTTTTGTAGTTGAATTCATATAGTTCTTGAGTTTGTCTTAGCAGGAAGACCTCAATTATTTTATCTTGCCTACAATAGTTTTAAATGAAATTTCTATTTCTATCTCTTGCTGATGGGCTCTGTCTGTGTTATATAGAAATGCTGATGATTTATATGGGTTTATTTAATATCCTGCAACACTGCTAAAGATGTAAATTGTTTTCAGTAGATTTTTAGATGATTTTCTAGGATTCTCTAAATATATTATAGTAACATCTGCAAAGAATGATAGTTGTATTTCCTCATTGTCTCTTGTAATTAATTTAATTTCTTTTTCTTTTCTTATTGGTATAGCCAAATTTTCTAGTACAATGTTGAATAGTAGTGGTAATACTGGGCATTCTTGTTTCACTGCTGATCTTATTGGAAATGTGCCCAGCTTCTCTTCATTACAAATGTTACTTGATGTTGATTTGAGATAGATATTGCTTATTCTTTTAAGGAAAGCTTCCTCTAACCCTATGTTCTTTAGTGTTTTCAATAAGAATAGGTGCTATATTTAATCAAAAGCTTTTAATGCATCTATTGAGATTATCATATGATTTCTATTGATTTTGTTATTGATGTGGTCAATTATGTAATAGTTTAACTACTAGCATAGCTAATAATGCAGCTAATTACTAATAATTAGTTGTAGCTAATAGATATCAGTATAGCTAATTATTAATAATTAGCAATAGCAAATAAAAGTTTCCAGCCTTGCATTTCTGTCATAAATCTTACTTGGTCATAGAATATTATCCTGCTGATAAATTGCTGTAATCTCTTTGCTAATATTTAATTTAAAATTTTTGCATTACATTCATAAGGGATATTGGTCTTTAATTTTCTTTCTGTTTTAGCTCTTTCTAGTTTAGGTATAAGTTCTATATTTGTGTCATAGAAGAAATTTGTCAGTACACCTTCTTTACCTATTTTTCTAAATTCTTTACCTAGTATTGTAATTAATTGTTCTTTAAATGTTTGGTAGAATTCACTTGTAAATCTATTTGGCTCTGGATATTTTTCTTAGATAATACATTAATAGCTTGTTCATTTTTTTTGTTAAATTGAACTATTTAAGTAGTTTATTTCCTCGTCTTTTAATCTAGACAATTTATATTTTTATAAATATTCATTCATTTCAGTTAGATTGTCACATTTGCTATACAGTTGGGAGAAGAGCTCCTAATTATTGCTTTAATTTCTTTGTCATTGTTGGTAATTTCACCCTTTTCATTTTTGATGTATAGAGGCTATTGGAAAGGAGGTATGTCAGTATAAACAGAGCTGATAGTAAAACTGAGTGGATAAAAAACCTCTTGAAATGTTCCAGGCAATTGTGTGAGACTAAGCTAGAAATGAATAGCAATGTGCAAGGTGGATGAATTTCTTCATTGGAAATAACATATATTGATTTACCTAACTTTCTAAAGAGCTGATCATAATTATGATGAGGACAACAATGATGACAAAGAGTACTCACAATTACATATATTTTAAGGGATCGGAGAGGTTAGTGTATTTTACCAATATTACATAACCAACAAATGGCAAAACAGTATCAAGATTCAGGTTTTCTGACTTCAGCCTATGTAGCATGCTATATAAGCTCTAAAATAGATAGGTATTAAAGTGCAGAAGCATTAATTTCAAGAAAATAATAGGGCAATTATACATTGATTATAGTTGCTTTTATCCTTGTTTGGAAGAAAAAAATAAAATACTTTTTCCCATCACTAATGAAATTAGTGTAAATTAGATGGAGTCCCATCTGGTTACTTTTCCTTAACTCTGCAAAAGAATGAAAGGACTTCCAATCAACAATAGCAATACAAGCTAATGCACCGAAGCAAGTTCATTTAAGTTCTATTGTGTGCAGAAATCTGTTTTTGGCCCTAAGGTTTGGAATACAATATTTAGATAACACTCAGTCATTTCTATTAAGCATGTGAATGGAAAATGTCTGTAAGTAATGAGCATAGTTGTGGGTAATGCCCTTTTGGGAAGACTAAGTGGGAGGCTTGATCTTGATCTTTTGATCCTTTGGGAGCAAGGGGAAGAACTTAAGCATTTATTAAACACAAACTCTGTGCCAGGCACTGTACTAAGTCTTTTAAAAGTATCATTTAACTTTATCTTATTGAAGAAACTACATCTACCCATTTTCAACTTTAATTCTCAGAAAATTTGATGCTACGAGAGTAAAGATATTGTGACAGGAAACATCTCTTTAATTTAAATAATATGTGATACTTAGGAAATCACTGGAGAATCAATGTATCCAATATTTCCATCTTTAAAGGCATATGATATCATGGTTAGGGAGAGTGTTTTTTTCACTACTAAATTTGTGCTTATACCTTAATCTTTGTCCATCACTAAGATCTGAACTTATGCTCTGTTTAAAATAAAATGGTGCCAATTTTTTTTTCTTTTATATTGAGACCATATAGCACAGACAAGTCATGTGAAGATGTCATTTTGAGTGTGACTTCAGACATGTTTGTGAATATGGGTGGAGGTTTATTAATTTCTAAGCCTCAGAAATATATATATATATATGTATATATATATATATATATATATACATATATATATATATATATGGATTATTATACTGATGTCATTTTTAAAATAAATTGCTTTACAAACTTTTATGAATTTCTTATTTGTGAAGTGATATTATTTAGGATCAGTGTATAGATAAAAAAAGATTTATGAATGACTTATAATTCTTCCATATTGTAGAAACCTGATTAGTTGCCAATGTTTCCACATCCAGACAGGCAAAAATAATAGATGACATTAAGATTACAGTACATCTTACATTTCATTTCCACTATCATATTGAGGAGAATCCCTTTTAAGAAAGCTAACGTATACAGTTATTAAGTGATACCCTTGATAATTTAATATAAGAAGGAGGATTAAATCCCTCTAACCTTATACCAGAAGTTCCAAAGTCTTCCCATGCAGTTTCCCTCTAATCTGCTATTCCTCAAATAGTAATTCACACAAACACATCAATATCTACATATGCATACATATATATGCATATTATATTCATGCATATACACTGTGATGCATGTGTGCATGCAGGCACATATATGTATTGGAAATAGACATACTTTTTGCCACCAGTTGATGACACACCCATATGCATACACATATGTGTACACATGTGCATATGCATGAAATACATACATGCATTCATCTGTATATATAGATTCATACACATATGCATTTATGAATGTGTACATTTATGTATATATGTATGTGTGCATATGTATAGACAGAAATATATGAATATCTATATCTATATCTATCTATCTATCTATCTATCTATACACACACACACATATATATATATAATTGCCCTGATATTTTCAACTATGATCAACTTACATTTTAGATTTCATGTAACTTTCTAAGAATCAATCTTGAAAAAAAAATTGAAATATTTAATATTGTTTTCCCTGGTCCCTTGTGTCCTATAGGTAACTCCACAGTTCTCTGAAAATGCTCATACCACATTATAGGAAAATATACAACTTAAAACCCTCTACCTAAAGCCTTCGGGTTTTATACATTAATGAAAAGGCATTTATTAAAAATCCGCATTGTCCCAAGCTTCATGAGCTTCATGAACAAAATAATTTGCCAACATATATCTGATCTTGTCATTCTCCTGCTTAGAATGTTCTCATCTTCCCCTATTTCTTCTTGAATGATACACAGAATTGGTTTCAGAACGTTAAAGCCCTTTGAAATTTGATTCCAATCTGATTTTACAGATCATTACCTATTACTCTTCTAAATCTAAAAAAGGTAAGTGGAGAAAGGAATAGAGCACTTGTCTTGGACTCAGGAAAATTGGATTCAACTCTTGCCTTGTACAGTTACTTTAAGGCACACCATTCCAGTATCTTTGAAAAGAAAATCTCAAATGGGATTATTACATAGCTTTTTTTATTAGATAGTCTACCCACCTCCCTTTGTAATTTTCTAAAAAAAAAAGCAAAAAAATAGTAGGATAACAAAATTTCTGGCAGTACATGGAGTAGAGGATACAACATGGATCTGAAGAACTGAATTCAAATGTGTTTCAGATATTTACTAGCTGAGGGACCATAAGCAAGTCACATTCATCTCTATTTGCTTTAATTTTCTCATCTGTAAAAAAAAATCTGCTATAGAACGAAATGGTTAACTATTCCAGTATCTTTGCCAAGAAAATCCCAAATAGTATAACAAAGAGTTGAAAAGAACTGAACAATAAGAAGTAACTTTTTTCTGAGACTATTTACATAAACTCGATATGAAAAAAAATGAAGAGAACACAATGAAAATAATTACAACAACAATTTCCTCAAATTCCAAATAACTCTCCCCATTCTTTGAGAGGTGATAAGAAAGAGAATGCCAAAGTGAGTGAAAGCCAACCTGTGCCAAACATCAATGATCTTTTTTCCTCCAAGAACCTTCTGTTAGTTGAGAAAACTTATCAGAAACCCCCAAAATGTGGTCTCTAGCTAAATATCAGGTAATGTTGATGAAATTTCTTCAAAGAAGCCAACGAGTAGATGCATACTGGTCTTACTCAAAATTGTCTAATGTTAATGGCAAATGACACAATAGTACACTGCTGACAAGTACAGGACAGGAAAAAAATCATCTCTAAGCCTAGATAAAATGAAAATGATGAATTTAGGTTCTACAAATTTTAAATAACCTAAAGAAAAAAAAGGTGAGGCATAACAGTCTTTGAAAACTTTTGGTGAATGCAAATTCCATTATTTAAATGTAATATCAACGATTTTGAAATACAGAGAGAGGATGCTTAGCATAGGGTTATGAAACACCCTTTTGAAGTATGATTTTCTGAATCAAAATGGCAAATGAAATACATTAGCATTTTAAAAACTATGTATATGCTGCAGCAATCAAAACTGAATACATATACCAACAGTATGAGACAATATATAATTGAATTGCAAAACTCATATAGATTATATAATAAAATGAAACAATGATTCCGATAAAAGCAACGAGAGAGAGAGAGAGAGAGAGAGAGAGAGAGAGAGAGAGAGAGAGAGAGAGAGAGAGAGAGAGAAAATATAGGGGTAACAAGGGACAATCTTAAAATGAGCACTATGGAAGAAACAACTATAGAGATAAAGAGATATAAAACCATTTGAAAATTCTATCAATTTTTTCCCAAGGATAACATTGCATTTTATTTTTCCCCTGTTAAATGCAAAACATTTTTACATTTGTTTTTAAAACTTTAAGTTCCAGTTTCTCTCCTTTCTTTCTTCCTTACCTCTCCCACTGGGAAGACACATTTGAATTTATGCAAAACATTTTCATGAAAGTCATATTATGAAAGAAAACATAGATTCCCCACCCAATAAAATGAAGAAAAATATGTGTCCATCTCTATTCAGACACTAGTCTGGGTGAAGATAACATTTTTATCATAAATTCCTCAGGGTTGTCTTGGATCACTGTCTAAGAATTACAAAGCCATTCACAGTTGGTCATCCCACATTTCTATTACTTTGCACACAGTACATCTCAACTTCATGAGCTCATGGAGGACTTTCCAGGTTTTTTTTTTTTTTTGGAGCATCCTGCTAACCATTTCTTAAATAACAAAAATAATTCTTCATAATCACATACCACAATTTATTCAGTCATTCCACAACTAGTAGATATCCCCTCCAATTCTTTGCCCTGAGCAAAGAGATGTTGGAAATAATTTTGTGTATAGGTCCTTTTCCTGTTTTTTTTTTTTTTTTTTTTTTTTTTTTTTTTTTAATCTCTTTTAGGATACATGCCTCCTAGTGGTATTGTTAGGTCAAAAGTTATAGATGATTTTATAACCCTTTGGGTACAGTTCAAAATTACAGAATAGCTGAATCTTTGCAGTTCTATCAATGAAA
Organism: Sminthopsis crassicaudata; assembly: GCF_048593235.1. Classification (NCBI taxonomy): domain Eukaryota; kingdom Metazoa; phylum Chordata; class Mammalia; order Dasyuromorphia; family Dasyuridae; genus Sminthopsis; species Sminthopsis crassicaudata. The sequence continues at coordinate 264,063,303 of NC_133621.1, forward strand.
CATTGATGCTCATTTCCCCTTCACATTCCTTTTAACATTTGTAATTTTCCTTTTCAAACCCATTAGCCAATTTAATAGATTTAAGATGGTACCTCAGACTTGTTTTAAATTTAATTTCTCCAATAATTAGGAGTTAAAGTATTTTAATATGAGTATAAGTACTTAATTTTATTAAATGAACTTGATTAGTTCATTTGAAAACTATTCATTATGCCCAAAGAGCTAAAAAACTGTGCATACTCTTTGATCTAACAATATCTCTACTGGGCCTGTATGTCAAAGAGATCATTAAAAGAGAGAAAAGAGCCCACATATGCAAATGTATTTATAGCAGCCCTTTTAGTAGTGGCACAAAACTGGAAGTTGAATGGAATTCCATAATTTGGGGAATGACTTAATTAGTTATGGTATATGAATGTTATAGTATATTATTGTTCTATAGAAAATGATAAGCAGGATGATTTCAGAAAGGTCTAAAGAGACATACATGAATTGATTCTAAGTGAAGTGAGTAGAACTAAGAGAACATTGTACACAGCAACAAGATTATGTAATAATCAATTCTGATGGACATGGCTCTTTTCAAAATTGAGATAATTTAGGCCAATTCCAATAGATTTGTGATGGAGAAAAGCATCTGAACTTAGAAAGAGAACCGTGGGGGCTGAATGTGGAACACAACAGTTTTTTCACCCTTTTGTGATTGTTTACTTGCTTTTTGTTTTCTTTCTCATTTTTTTCCCTTTTTGATCAGATTTGTCTTCTGCAGCATGATAAATGTGTAAATATGTATTGAAGGACTATACATATTAGACATATTTTGATTAAGAGTAAGGTTCACTAACTCTCCCTCCCATCCCCCTCTAATGTAAAAGCTTTTTCTTGTCTTTTTTATGGCAGATAATTTATGACATTCTACCTCTCTCTCCCTTTTTCTCAAAGCATTCCTTTCCCATTCTTTATTGTTTTAAACATTACCCCATCATATTTAACCCACATTTGTGCCTCAGTCTATATATGCTCCTTGTAAATGCCCTAATGAGAAAGCTTTTATAAGCTACCCAGATCATCCTTCTATGTAGGAATATAAACAGATAAACATTATTTATTCCCTTATGACATTCCTTTCCTAATTACTTCCTTATGTTTCTCATGAATCATATATTTGAAAATTAGTTTTCTGTTATGTTGTAACCTTTTAATCACAAATTCTTCAAAGTCTTCTATTTCATTTAATGACCACCTTTCTACGTAAAGGAGTATACTCAGTTTGCTGGACAGTGATTCTTGGTTGTAATCCTAGCTTCAGTGATATGCAGATTATCACATTTCAAGCCCTCTAGTCCTTTAATGGAGAAACTGCTAAATCTTGCATCATCTTGATTGTGGATCCACTATATTTGAATTAATTCTTTCTGGATGCTTGCAGTATTTTCTCTTTGACCTGGGAGTTTCAAAATTTGTCTGTAGCATTCCTGAGATGTTTTTATTTTGGGATCTCTGTCACATTTGGAAAAATCTTTAAATTTATATTTTATCTTTTACTTCTATAATGCCAGCTTTTTGTATTTTCTTTTGTACTATTTTCTATTCTCTTCCCAATACTTCCTCTATTTTACTTAATTCATTTCCAGACTTCCTTGTGAGTTCTTCTACAACTGAAGACCAATTTTTATTTTTATTGGAAATTTTCGATATACTAACTTTGACTTTGTATAATCTGAGTGTGTGGTTTGACTTTGTCACTATAGTAACTTTCTATGATCAGAATCTTTTTTCTGTTGTTTGTTCATTTTCTCAGCCAATTATTCCATTTTTAATTCTGTTAATATAATGGGTCTACTTCCAGGATGGAAAGTGCACTTTCCCAAGCTTCAGGAATTTTGTGCAGCATTTTTCAGAGATCCTTCTAAAGTTCTTCAATTCTTCCAAAGTTATATGATCCAAACCAAAGTGTGTTTACTCATTTGCACCCTGCAACTGAGGATGAGTAAAGCAATGGAGTTCTGCCTTAATACTAGCAAAGAGATCCCTGTAATCTTCTTCTGAACAAACTCTATTAGCATTTATAGCCTGAGGCCTTTAGAAGCCTGTTGCTAGCAGCAGTGGTTGCCAATGCTGCTGATTCAGTGTCTACCAAGGCTCAATACAAGTTTATGGAGACTTCTATAATGACAACTGGAAAGGTCATCTTTAGCTTCTGTAGGCTGAGAGTTCTGGAAAACACAGCTCTTGCCACTGATCCCTAGTGCAACAAACCTTTCCTGCAAATCTTCTAACCTGTCTTCAGGAAAACAGTTCCACTACAACTTTTTGTGGGGTATTGGTACTATATCAAACTATACCCTAAAGTTTGTTTAGAGTCATTTTTTAAAGGTATTTGGAGGAGTTTGGGGGAAAACTTGAGAATTCTGTCCTTTACTATGTCATCTTACTTCTACCTGTATGCTTATAACAATTTCTAACCATTATAGAAAACTGAACACCATGTTGCCCAAATTATAACAATGTACAACATAAAAAATATTTAAAAACATATATAGATAAACACACATTATAGTATAAGCACATATCTACATCTATTTATGTAGGCATGTGTCAAATAAAGGAAGGAGAAAGGATTAAGAAACACATTATCCAGTCTACATTCATTTTTCAGCAATTGAAAACAAAACTCAAAAGTTAAGGTAATACAATGTACTACAAAGATTGTTTATCATCAACTAAACAAAAACAACAACAACAAAAAAAACAAGCAATCTTTACTCAGGCTTAAAAACAAAGGATCTTTTTTGAAATATCAAAAAAAAAAGAGGTGGGGGAAAATCCTCAAAGAAAAAGGATGTGGAAGATAGAAGAGAGAAGACATGACTTTCTGTGACTTCCTCTGATCTTCTCTCAAACCAACAGTAGATTAAGCCTCTAAACTGGTTTTGGAGTAACACTTTGGAAGAACTTCAGAGCAGGTCTGTTTCAAGTGGGCAGTCTGCAGAACCCAGACCAAAGCACAGGAAGTCCTGGGCAAGGAGCTGAAGTAGGGCATCAGAGTGTTGTATCTTTCACTCTTGCATAGGAGATTCTTTGGTGAAGCTTGTAGGCTACTCTATGCTGGTCACAAGCAGGTGTTAGCAGATTTGCTGTAAAACACCCAGAAACAAATACAAAAGGCAAATTGTAAGCCATTGAGTCCTAGAAGAACTCAGCACCTGGCCACACTCATCTAGCACTGGAAGTCAGTCAGAAACACTGGCCCCAGGGCAAACTAAAGCAGTTATTGCTTCTTTATCTTAATAGCAGATCTCAACCCTTAAAAATTAACAAAAATAAAAAAAAAACTCTTATTATAGATATCTTTCATGGAGAGAAAGAACAGACTTCAAATTCTGACTTTCCTATAGGATAATCAACTTTAGATAAAGTCCAGAAAGACTTATGAGCTGGTCCCCATTTCACAATTCTTTCTTGGAAAATTTCAAAAAGGATATTAAAAGATAATTCAAAGAAAAAATGAAGAAAGGAAATGAGATTTTTGCAAGATTTCTGGAAACAGAAATTATCTGAAGAAAACTGCTAAACTGGAAAATATATCTATGAAAAACAATACAAAGATTATTAGACTTCCTAAAAGCCAAGATAAAAAAAAAAAGAATATAGACATTACCTTAGAGAAATAATAAAGGAAAACTTCCCTAATGCTCTAGAATCAGAAGGCAAAATAGAGATTGAAAGAATTCACCAATCACCTCCTGAAAGAGACCCCAAAATGAAAACTCCAAGGAATATCATGGCTAAATTTCAGAATATTACACCAAGGAAAGCATATTGCAAGCAGCCATAAAGAAACAATTTAAATACCAAGGAGCCACAATTAGGATTACCCAGGACTTAGTAGCTTCCACCTTAAAGAATGGAAGGACCTGGAATCTGATATTTGAAAAAGCAAAGGAACTTGGATTACAGCCAAGAATAAGCTATCCAACTAAAATGAGCATTATCTTTTAGGAAAGAAGATGAACATTCAATGACAAAGGTGAATTGCATCTATTTCTCATTAAAAGACCAGAACTGAACAAAAATTTTAATCTCCAAACACAAAACTCAAGAGAAGCATAAAAAAGGTAAAAAGGAAAAAAAAAAACTCTTGAGAACTCTATTTTTGTTATGGATATACGTAGAAAGTGTTGGTATAATTTGATTTTATTATGACAATATGAAAAAGAAACTAGAGGTGGAAAGGTGATTATTCTGGAAAAAAAGAAAAAAAAAGGAGGTAAAATAAGGGACATTATATCTCACAAAAAGGCAAAGAGGAAAGAAAGGATTGGGTATGAGCACTGTGTGAATCTTACTCTCATCATATTACTGAGTGATCTCAAACTTATTCTTTCAGAACTAGATAAATTGAACCACGAAATAATTAAGAAAAAATTAAGGATATAAACAGAAGGTTAAATTAGTTAGATATGATAGATCTTTGGAGAAAATTGAATGGAAACAGAAAGGAGTACACTTTTTTCTCAGCAGTTCATAGAACTTATACAAAAATATGACCATATAAAGGTCATAAAGACCTCAAAATCAAATGCAGAAAGGCAGAAATAGTAAATGTATTTCATTCAGATCATGATGCAATAAAAAATGCAATATAAGACCAGGAGAAAATAGACTAAAATTAATTAGAAACTAATAATCTCATCCTAAAGAACAACACATTATAGACACAATCAATAATGTCATTTAAGAGAATGACAATAATGAGACAACATACCAAAATTAGTGGGATGCAGCCAAAGCAGGTATAAGGGGAAATTGAATATATCTCTAGATATTGACTTGCATAAAATAAAGAGAAAATCAGTGATTTGGGCTTACAACTAAAAAAGCTAGAGAAAGAACAAATTAAAAACCCTCAATTAAATACAAAATTTGAAATTCTGAAAATCAAAGAGGAAATTAATAAATTTGAAAATAAGGAAAACATTGAATTAATAACTAAAACTAAAACTTGGTTTTATTTTTAAAAATAGATAATACTTTAGTTAATTTGATTAGAAAAAGGAAAGAAGAAAATCACATTTTTAGTCTCAAAAGTGAAACTCCCAGGAAGTACAGGGAAAAAGAATTCATGTATTGGAAAAGGTAAAGAGCTCTCAGAAAAGTAGGATTTATGAATTGGAAAAAAAATAATTCACTAAAAAAATTAGTGAAATGGAAAAAATTCCAAAGAGCAAAACAACTAATTTAAAAACTCAATTGGACATATATATATATATATATATATATATATATATATATATATATATATATATATGTAAAGCTAATGAAGAAAATAAAATTAAAAATCATTAAAAATCAAAACTGAACAAACAGAAATGAATCAGTCAAACAAAACCAAAAGTATGAAAAATTAGAAAAAAAACATTAAATATGTACTTGGAAAAACAACAGACCAGTAAAATAGATCTAGGAGAGATAATCTGAGGATTATTGGACTTCCCAAAAAATATGATGAAAAAAAGAGCTTAGATACTCTTTTACAGGAAATCATTACCCAAATGTAACAGAACCATAAGGAAAAATAGGTATTGAAAGAATTCATTGAACATTTTCTGAAAAAAACCCCAAAATAAAAATTTGAAGAAATATTGTGGCCAAATTTTAGAACTATCAGACTAAGGAAAAAATATTACAAGCAGCGAGGAAAAAAACAATTCAAATAATGAGGTGCCGCAATAAGGATCATTAAAGATCTGGCTGTGTCCATATTAAAGGATCAAAGGGCCTAGAATCTGATATTCTGAAAGGCAAAAGAACTTGGAATGCAGACAAGAATAAACTACTCAGCTAACCTGAGCATTTTCTTCCATGGAAGAAGATGGACATTCAATGAAACAGATGAATTCCATTTGTTTCTAAGAAAAAAAACAGATCTAAACAAACAAACAAAAAAATTGATCTCCAACCACAGGACTCAAGAGAAGCAGAAAATAGTAAAAGGAACTCTTCAGAACTATATTTCTATTGTAGATATATGTAAAGACTACATGTAAAATTTGATTTTACTGATATAACCAAAAAGGGAAGTAGAAATGGAAAGGGGAAAATGTCAGAAAAAGGGAAAGGGGGAGATAAAAAAGGAAAACTAAATCCCACGAAGAGGCAAAGGAAACCTATCATATCTCAGGGAATTTAGAGAGGGGGAGGAACATTGTGTGAATCTTACTCTCATCAAAGTTGGCTCGAAGAGAAAATAATTGACATATTTTTTTACAGAGAATCTTCTCTCACCTCATTAAAAAGTGGGAGAAGAAAAGGGACAAGGAAAAGAGTAATAAGGGAAGGGCACAAGAGAGGAGAAGGGACTCAAAGGGAGGAGGGAGGGATCCTAAAGAGGGAGAGGTGTGTGAAGCAAGGGGGTCCCATAACTTTAATAGTGGGGAAGGGTAAGTGGTGCAAGAAAAAGAAACGCATAATCTGGGAATAATATGATGGCAGGAAATACAGCATTAGTAATTTTAACTATAAATGTTATACTTAAAGAACTCCAGAGACAGAGATTCTACTAAAAAGCTATTAGAAATAATCTACACTTTTAGAAAAGTTGCAGGATACAAAATAAACCCACATAAGTCATCAGCATTCTTATATATCACTAACAAAATCCAACAGTTAGAGTTACAAAGAGAAATTCCATTTAAAGTAACTACAAATAGTATAAAATATTTAGGAATCTATCTGCCATGGGAAAATCAGAAACTATATGAGGAAAAGTACAAAACATTTTCCATAGAAATAAAGTCAGATCCAACTAATTGGAAAAATATTAAATGCTCTTGGATTGGGTGAGCAAATATAATAAAGATGACAATACTACCTAAACTAATCTATTTATGTAGCTCTATACCAATCAGATTCCAAAAAAACTATTTTAATTACCTAGAAAAAATAACAACAAAGTTAATATGGACAAAGTAAAGGTCAAGATTTTCAAGTGAATTAATGAAAAATAAAATAAAATGAAGGTGGCCTAGCTGTACCAGATTTAAAATTATATTATAAAGCAGCGGTTACCATACCAGTTGGTATTGGCTAAGAAATAGTCTAGTTGATCAGTGGAATAGGTTAGGTTCCAAAGGACAAAACAGTCAATAACATTAATAATCTAGTGTTTGACAAATCCAAAGACCCCAGATTTTGGGATAAGAACTCAATGTTTGACAAAAATTGCTGGGAAAACTGGAAATTAGTATGGCAGAAACTAGGCATGTTAATCAGAGAAATGCAAATTAAGATAACTCTGAGATACCACTACAAACCTGTCAGATTGGCTAGAATGACAGGGGAAAATAATGCAGAATGTTGGAGAGGATGTGGGAAAACAGGGACACTGATACATTGTTGGTGGAATTGTGAATACATCCAGCCATTCTGGAGAGCAATTTGGAACTATGCTCAAAAAGTTATAAAATTGTGCATACCCTTTGATCCAACAGTGTTACAGTGATCCAACAGTGGCTTATATCCCAAAGAGATTTTAAAGAGGGGAAAGGGACCTGTATGTTGAAGAATATTTGTGTCAGCCTTCTTTGTAGTGGCCAGAAACTGGAAACTGAGTGGATGCCCATCAATTGGAGAATGGCTGAATAAATTGTGGTATATGAATATTATGGAATATCATTGTTAGAAATGACCAGTAGGATGATTTCAGAAAGGCCTGGAGAGACTTACATGAACTGATGCTGAGTGAAATGAGTAGGACCCAAAGGTCATTATATACTTCAATAACAATACTATATGATGATCAATTCTGTTGGACATGGCCCTCTTCAACAATGAGATTAATCAAATTAGTTCCAATAGAGCAGTAATGAACTGAACCAGCTACTCCCAGGGAAAGAACTCTAAGAGATGACTATGAACTATTATATAGAATTCCCAATCCCTCTACTTTTGTCTGCCTGCATTTTTGATTTCCTTCACAGGCTAATTGTAGACTATTTCAAAGTCCGATTCTTTTTGTACAGCAAAATAGCTTTTTGGACATATATACATATATTGTATTTAGCTTATAGTTTAATATATTTAACATGTATTGGTCGACCTCCCATCTGGGATATGGGGTGGGTGAAAAGAGGGGAAAATTTGGAACAAAATGTTTTGTCAATCCTGAAAAATTACCTATGCATATATCTTGTAAATAAAAAGCTATAATAATAATAAAAAAGAGAATACCAGAGAATCCCTTTCTTCTGATTATCCCTAGAATGGAGAGAACTAGTTAACTCTTCTTTAAGGACCCAACCTGTTTGACTGAGTAGTGGTTGGATAAGTATTCTTAGAACTTGTTCTATAATTAGAACTAAGAATGAAGATATAAGTATGAGGAACAATGGATAAGGACTTATGGAAAGTGTTGAAAATATGTTGTAAACTGTAGTTTTTTTTCAGACTTCTAGAATTTAAGGATTGGATTAATGTTCTTAAGTTCAATATATTCTAGGAATGTCTCCATTTACTTCTTTAATTCTCAGTAGCTTTACCTTAAAATTAAAGATTGGAATATCTAATATAAATATATTTATATGATACATATATGTATAAATTATATAAAATTATTAAAATCCATTCTGACTATAAATCTGATTCTATGATTCCTATTTAACAATCTTAGCCTCTGTTTCAACACCATGAGTGAGAGGGAAATTATTATTATTCATGTTGCTACATTCCATTTTGAAAAACAATGACTATTAGAAAAGTTTCTTTCTTTAGTACCAGTTTGCATCCTTCCAACACACTGCCCCTATTTCAGTTTCTTGGAAGCATATCCAATATCTATTCTTTCTTCCATTTGAAAGCTTTTCAAATATTTAAGATAATCATCATTCCCTATCCATTCCTCTTCACTCTATCTGGTTATTCAACAGGAATACAAGAAAGCTATGTAATTTTCAATGTATAGCTCAATTCCTATTTGCAAATGAAAACGGAAAGGAATTGCAAAGTTATAATGAATTGCAAAGTTATATTGCAGATGATAAATGTCACAGTTTCTTTCACCTGAAATATTAATAGATTTTTATACTAAGTTATTTAAAAAGGTCTCAAATATAAGTATACCTGCATGTACTGTTTCTAAAATAGTAATATAAGAGGAAATTTATGGATTATCTGGTATATTTGATTCAAGAAAATAGCACATTTGAATGATTTATTCCAGTAAAATTGAATTTTTCATTTAAAACAGTATATAAATGCTCAATAATTTTCTTTAACTTTCACTTGATATTAACAACAATAGTGGCAATATCTAACATTTATATACTATAAGATTTGAAAAGTGGTTTATGTATCTTACCTCACCTGAGCCTCACAACTAACTCATGAAATAAATGATTCATCCCTATTTTTCAGATAAGAAAACTGAGAAAGAAAGAGATTAATTGACTTTCTTGTGGTCATAAAAGTAATGTGTCTGAGAACTCAGAGTCTGACTTTAAGTCCTGAAGTATAGTCATTTTCTCATGTATCAGATCAAGATACAAAATTCTCGTAAATCAAAACAAAGCTTTCATTATAGTAGATGACTCAATATTTTATGATGCTATTCTGTTTTCTTTCGGCCTAGAAAAAAAGATGATTTAATAGAGCATATTATTTTGAAATCAAATGTGATTATAGCATAGTCAAAAGGAGCTGAACTAAGAGCTAAAGGCAATAGTGAGTTTTTTTTCTTGCCCTATTTTATATGCTGTCTCCAGTAAGACTTCATTGTGGAAAAGAGATTAATAAATGGATAATTTATCACTCAAAATTTCTTTCCTTCCCTTGCATTTCAACTTTAGGTTTTACTTTATTTTTATCCCAAGGCTAGTCAAGTAGGTAAGCCTTTTGGTATCCCTGAAAGTATAATTTTTAAAGAATTTATTTAATCTTAGGACAAATCTTGGGTAGTAAGAAATCAATATTTTCATAAAAACAATTCAAATATATCTTCTCATTTGTTAACTCTGTGCTAGGTGAAAATCATAAAGAGACTGAAATGAAAATAGTCCCTACTGTCCAAAAGCACATACTTACCTGTGGCATGAGGACTATAACCCACTATGGAATAGGAACTTGATTTTTTGTGTCAATTGTATGCATAATTTTTGGGTGAAGATATTCCCTTCAACAATACAGTTTGTACCTTGGAATTTGCTTTACTGATAGTGATGTAATTTTGATTGAACTTGAACACAGATTTTTCAGATTTCAGAATAGATGCCTCTTTAAATATATGAATAAACAGGAAATAATATGAATTAGTATCAGAGGAGGTAAATATCAAAACATTGGGAGCATCAGCAAACTTTTCCTTAGGGAAATTTCATGTTATTTAATCTTTGAAAGGAGCTAAGAATTAGAAAAGGTTGGGATGAATAGGGAGAAAAGTTCATGGCAGGGTAAACCATTGCAAAAATCCACATGGATACATTTATAAGAGAAATTTCAGTTTCTTCTTGATTCCATGCTAATGCTTCTTTTTAAAATATCTGTCTTGATACTAAGATGTTACCTCTATTGCTTCTTCAAATATCATACTAAAGGGAAGATAATCCAGTTTCAGTATGTGTCCCTAATAAGCAAAGCTTATTATGAATTAAATGATTTTGCAATATGTAGCTTAATTTCACTCTGAAAAATTTTTTTGAAAACAGCTTTCTCTTTTAAACCACCAGCCACAAATGCCACATATTTTTCTTTCTAAAAGCCCATTTGGTATGTTTTGTATAGGAAGATGTTCATACATCAACTTCACCAAGCAATATGTTAATCCATTTGCTTTATCAATACTTCCTCTGCTAATCATCTCTGTATAACCTGTTCTAGCTTCCTGGCCTAAAACCTCTGAAATTCATAGCATATTTGCAACTAAAAGCTGTTCCTTGGGAATATTGTTCTTGTATAAAAGGAGGGAAAAGAAGATGGTAAAGAATTTTCTGGTATGTGGTAAGATTATATATAGACATGTATATGTATTTTTTAAATGCACTAACATGAGTGATTGTCATTATTAGATAGCTAAAATAAGAAATGGTCAATGAAATTCAAAATTACTTAAAATGCTAGCAGAGAAATCCAAGTGTTAAAACCTAGATTTCTCCAATTCAAAAAATATATTCCCCTTAATAAAACTGCTGGCTGTAGTCATCATTTTTTTTTCTGAAAAATTTAAAATACTAGGAATCTTCCCTAGATATTTTTCACTTTAAAAATTTTTTATTAATTTTTATAATTATAACATTTTCTTTGACAGTACATATTCATAGGTAATTTTTTTTTACAACATTATCCCTTGTACTCCCTTCTGTTCCAAATTTTTCCCCTCCTTCCCTCCACCCCCTCCCCTAGATGGCAGGCATTCCCATACATATTAAATATTTTATAGTATATCCTAGATACCATATATATGTGCAGAACTGAATTTTGTTGTTGTTGTTGCAAAGGAAGGCTTGTATTCGGAAGCTAAAAATAATCTGGGAAGAGAAACAAAACAAAGTGAAACAAAATAGTGCTCACAGTTTACAGTCATTTCCCAGTGTTCCTTTTCTGGGTGTAGCTGATTCTGTCCATCATTGATCAATTGGAATTGGATTAGCTCTTCTCTATGTTGAAGATATCCACTTCCATCAGAATATATCCTCATATAGTATTGTTGTTGAAGTGTATAATAATCTCCTGGTTCTGCTCATTTCACTTAGCATCAGTTGAGTTAAGTCTCTCCAAGCCTCTCTGTATTCCTCCTGTTGGCCATTTCTTACAGAACAATAATATTCCATAACATTCATATACCATAATTTACCCAACCATTCTCCAATTGATGGACATCCATTCATTTTCTAGTTTCTAGCCACTATGAAAAGAGCTGCCACAAACATTTTGGCACATACAGGTCCCTTTCCCTTCTTTAGTATTTCCTTGGGATATAAGCCCAGGAGTAGCACTGCTGGGTCAAAGGGTATGCACATTTTGATAACTTTTTGGGCATAATTCCAGATTGCTCTCCAGAATGGTTGGATTCTTTCACAACTCCACCAACAATACATCAGTGTCCCAGTTTTCCCACATCCCCTCAAACATTCATCGTTATTTGTTCCTGTCATCTTAGCCAATCTGACAGGTGTGTAATGATATCTCAGAGTTGTCTTAATTTGCATTTCTCTGATCAATAGTGATTTGGAAAATTTTCACTTTTTTCGGTGTTGTAGAAATCAAAACAGATACAAATGGTCAAAATAAGTATATTAAACACAATAAAAATAATAAATTTTCATTATTCATGAGGTTCATGTAAAAATCTTTTCTTCATTTCCAATGTTAAAATATGCCTTATTTTGAGCCAATTCAAGTTTGAATATTTTGAATATTTTGAAAGGTCATTTAACCTTTATTTGCCTCAGTTTCTTTAACTTAAAATGGAAGTGATGTCTGCAAATAATTCTCAAAGTTGTTGTAAATATCAAATAAGATAATATTTTAAGATCATTTTCTAAATATTAAATATTAATTATAATATTATTTCTTCAGCCAGGCATATAGTTCCCCATGCTGTTTCCACTGATCCCAGGAAATTATTAGTGGATTTTAAAGTTAAAATTATACCAACTCTTGAATTTCTTGTGGATCCCAAACCAAAAATACTCAACCAATTTCCTTGCTATTATAAGAAGTAACATTAAGCATTTGACTTCAATCATGTAAAAATGTTGGGATAAATAAACTCTCTATATTGTTGTAGATAAGCATCTTCTTTGCACCTTTTAATAGAAGGTTAATTGACTTCCCCAAAGACACACACCTAATAAATAGGCAGATGGAGATCTTGAACATAGATCTTGATTCCAAGGTTTACTCTCTTATCCCTATGCAACATGATCTCATTATAAATTTGAATTAAAAAAAAAACTTACAAGTTGTCTCCTCCATTGCTTTTCTTAAATACCCAGTCATAATCCATTCTTCTCTCCTATAAAACTTTAAATACTTGATTTTTATTCCCCATTTATGTACCTAAAATGTAAATATAAAGTCTGTAAGGAGTAGGTGGAAGGTAATCATAGAAATTAAGGTTATAGAATCTGGGAAGGGTTAAGGAAAAACACTAAAATGCCTTCCTGCAGAAGATAACATCTGATCTGAATCTAGATAGAAGCCAAAGATTCTTGAAGTCATATTAAAGAAGGAGAAATATTTTAAGCCTGAACTTCTACAAAAGTACAAAGACCATAATTAATATATCATATTCAAGGTCTAAAAAGTAAGGAAACTTATTGAATGAGGTAAAATAAAGTGGGGAATTGAGGATGGCTTTGAGGTTAAAAAATAAGAGACTGGGAAAATGATGGTACCCACAACAACCCACAATTGGTATTCCCCAAAAATAGGGAAATTTGGAAGAAATATTAGTATGTTTGGGAAAAGATAATATTTTGTATTGAACATATTGAGTTTTAGACTTTCAGTATGAGATGTTCAAAGTTAGTGATGAAGCTCCAGAGCTGTTAAGAGAGACTAGGGCTAGAACTCAAATTATCAGCACAGAAATAATAATTTAATCTATGGGAGCTAATTCATAAAGAAGCTATTATAGATAGGAGAACAGGTCTTCCAAAAAGATTTTGAGAAACACTTGCCCATTGTTGGAGTACCATAAATAAAGATCCAGCAAAAGAGACTGAGTGAACAGACATTTTAGAGAACTGAGAGAGGATATTATCAGGAAAGAAGACACAGGAAGAAAAGATGATGATCAATATCAGAAGATGGAAAGAAATCAAGAAGAAAAAGGACTGAGAAAAAAACTATTTGATTTACCAATTTAAAATTGTTAGTAATTTAGGGGTCTTTTCAGTTGCATGCTTAGATCAGAAGCCAGATTGGGGAGGTTTTAAAAGAGAAAGTGAGAGGTTAGGGAAAAGTAGAAAAAATGAAATGTGAAATACAGAGCTTTTATTGAGCAATTCTTAGGGTCTATTCAAAACTTTTTTTTTTCTTTTTCTTTACTTTTTTTTTTTAGTTGAGAGATCTTCATATGCTTATACTCAGCAAAAAGAGAAGTTCTAGAGATGGAAAGAATGAAGGAAAGTTGGAATAATAAATCAAAATGCTCTAGAAAGATAAAGAAGGGATTAAGAGAGGATGCAGAGATGGTCTCAGAGGTTTTATTAGATGAAAAGTTGTAAGTGAATGCATTCAATTCTTCAGGGACATCAAATCCACTGAGAAAGTAAAGGTATTGGAAGTTGTGGGAAGTTTCAGAGAGAGGGCAGTTTGGATTAGTTAAAATGGTTAATGAGCTAGAGAATCAATAGATAAGACTTAAAAGATTACTTTGCTGTAGTGTTAGGCTATTTGAGATTCAATAAGAAAATAAATATGACTTGTTCATTTGGTCCTGCTCAGTCTTGAAATCATGAAGGTGAGGATGTTCATTATTTCTATTATTTTCAATATCACTTCTATTATGTTCTGACTTTGTGCTGATTGTGGAGACTTGTGGACAATTTTTAAATCTTGGTACATATAGTAATATATATATTAGCTTGGTTGTGGTCACTAAGATATTAAGGAGCAGAGACACAAATAAAATCCAGATCTTTCAATTCCACATGCATATAATGAGTCTAATTAGCTTTTGTTTGGATAGAATAGAATAAGTTCTGAATTTTGAAATTACATTCAGAACATAAAATATTTATTTCCACTTGTAAATATGAAACTAATCTGTTTATGGAAATATCCATATTTATAATAAAAACAAATCAAGCAATATAAATAATCTGAGTAGGGGAATGCACTGTGAGTTGTCTCTTCTATTTACACATTTCTATGCTACCTATAGTGAAACTTGATTTACATAATTAGATCTTGAAAGTGTGTATTCAAATTCTATATTCTTTTAGACCTTTAAAGTGTAATTATCTATGCCATTGTCTAATTAGGAATCTAAGGCTATTACATTTCATAATGTAGTTAAACATAACCAGACAAATGAGTTTTCATTTAATTCAGGACAAATCAAAGTATTTTAAATAAGAATGCTTTCTGGACAGTGTTAAGTATATATTGAATTAATTGCTTCTTTAAATGAAATCCCAAGAGAAGTGTAAACCATTTAAGAAGCCTTCCCTTTTTCCTGATCCCTTTTAGACTTTGGAAAAATATTTCCCGTTTAATCATATCCTCCTTGCATGTAAGTTCTGCTTTGGGAGTAAATTAATCAATTTTGGAAAAGAGTCACATTTTCCCCCTAGTCCTTTAGGGACACTTTAGCCAATTTTAATGTATTTTACTAAATGATAAACCATAACTCTGATGTGCTATTGATGACTTCCTAAGAGACTCAAAGAATATCCAAGAATCAAGTTAATTATCTTACTGTGGGTTAGTACTAAGTTTTTGAAATAGTTGGACACATACATTATAATTATACTAATAATGGGGAAAATATTTATAAGTATAGCCACTACATTGTCCTAGAAAATGACCATCAGTCTTCAGCTACCAATGATCCTTTCCCTATTCTATATCTGTGATTTAAGAAATGATGCTAAAATAAGAAAAAAAAAAAAAAAAAAGAAATGCTGCTAAAGTGGTTAGGGAGTGGACCAAAGATGTCACTGCTTTAAGGAATTTGCAGATCAGGAAACACCCTGTCAATGTATTGCAGCAGTTTTCTTATAACTTATACCTTAAGAGATTTTCCTAGCACACTGAGAATTTAATTGACTTGTTTAGGATTGCACAGCCAGAATAATCAGTGTCAATGATAGGATTTGAATACATGACTTCTTGGCTCTAAGGTCAGCTCTCTATCTTCTGTAACAAATTTTTATTCTCTCTTGAGGAAAGTCACACATTCAAAAATGTCTTGGTAGAGATGATTTAAAGAAGAATTAAAGACCCATATATGGGAGAGTGAACTGTAAGAATCTAGCACAACTATATACTGTATTACCACAAGGGGGTTTTCAGGTAATATTTAAAGAATTGAACTTGAAATAAAAATAACAACTAAATATAAAACAAAACCAAATAAAAAAAAAAGCTTCTTAATTCAAATCCTAACTTACATTAGGGCAGAACCTTCAACTAAGCAGTGTTCAGGTAAGCAATATTTCATTTCTGTAAAATGAGCTCAGGATTTCCTTTTCTAATCTCTTTCCCTCACTCTCAGCTTCCTTTTGCATGATATGTTTCCTCATTAGAATGCAAGCCACTTGGAAGAAGTTTATTTTTTGTTTTGTTTTTTGTTTGTTTGGTTGGTTTTTTTCTTTTTCTATCTCTATTCCCAATGTTTAACACTATTCTTGGCACAGAATAGCATGCAATAAATGTAAGTTGATTGACTCTGAAAAAAATAATTTACACTCTCAGAACCTCAACTTCCTCTATACTAAAACATAGTAATCTATCTCACAGGGCAGATATAAGACTCCAAGAAAAAAATGTTTTATCATAAAAGTGAAGAATAGAGGAGGGAGAGAAGGAGAGGGAGATGGAATGAAAGAGAACAGACAGACAGACAGACAGAGACAGAAAGAGATGGATATAGAGAGAAAGGCAAAAACAGGTAGAGAGAGAGAGAAAGGATGGAGGATCTTTATCCATTTCCTTATAAATAGAGATAGAGATGCTATAGTATAGATATATTGTAGTTATATATTGATGTTATGGACCAGAACTTGAAACAAGGTGCTAAGTCAGTGATAGAGACAATGCTTATGTATTTAATTCACACCTTTAAAGGAGTTCACACATTAGTTCACATATTAGACTTCACACCTTTAGAGAACATATATAAGGAGGAGTTCACAAGCCCACTAGAGGACAAGCCCACTCTTGGACTTCTGGGAGATTCACAAGTCAGAAACCCACAAGCTCACTCTCTGGGAGGAGGAGTCAAGATTCATTCCAACTTCCTGCTGGCTGGAGACATTCAGAAAGAGAACTCTTAGAACCAAGGAGAGAGATAGGTCTCATAGAAAGCTAACTGGGCCCAGGAAAAGAGACAAGACTTTGAAGGAGAAAATAAAGGATCTGGACTTTAATTCCTGACTGCATTTGGGATTACTGAACTGAACTGAAACTAAGGCTGCCTCCAGAAGCTCCCCAAGACACCTGCTCCCAGAGAACGATTATAATTTAGAGAAGAGAGCATTACATTTTGGCGCCTGAACAGGGACTTGAACCCTGGACTCTTAGAGATATTGATTATATCTCTCTATCTTTATATAAATCTTTATATAATCATTCATAGACTGGATAAAAGATTTCATTGGCTTAGGGAATTCCCAGATGATAAAACTCTGCTTACCAATGTAGTCTGGTACTACATATATATATTTATATTTTATAATACATATACATATATAAATATAAATATATATATATATATAACTGTATATTTATATACATACAAAACACATACAAATATTCAATTATGTGTAACGTACATATAAACACATAAGGATGGTTATATATTTATATACACACTCATGTATAATATATATGTTTATGTATGTGAATAGTAGTATTTTTCTATACATACTTTACATATATATATATATATATATATATATATACAGACACACACACATATAAGTGTGTATCTGCTTAAGAAATAGATAAAACAAGTAAATGAGTTATCCAAAATCATGCAATGTTTATATGGCAGCAACCTTTGAACACCTTGTCAAGTCTCTTCTCACTAAATGCTATAATAAAAAATGCCCAACTTAACCACATGTAGCCATTATCTACATTTTTACCTTTTCTAATCCAAATCAGATCCATCATATTGTCTCTCATGGACATCTTTATACCACAATCCTTTCTGAACTTTAGCTTCCACCTCCCAATGGATACACCAAATCTAGCCCTGTGCTTTTATTTGACATAATATCTCCTTTTCTGATCTGCTCCACATTTACCATGCTCTTGCATGGTCTATTTATTTATCATTAAGAAAACATGATTTACCTCCCTCCCACATTTCACTGTTAGCTTTTGATCAAATTAATCAAACTAATGGTACAATTCTACAAAAAGACACAACTGTCATTCATTCTATTACTCTACCCATTGTCCCTGTGACTTCTCAAACAAGCTCCTTTTTCTTTTATGTGTTTTCTCCCTTTAGAATGTAAGTTCCTTAAAGACAGGCTTTTTCTGACTTTCTGTAGATCTAATATATAAAATACTACTTAGCATATACGAACAACTTATTTTTAATCATTTATCTAATTATTATATGATAATTTATGAAAGGGATTGTATTACACATTCTGTGTTGGAGGAGAACTGGGATCTAAAGTTTCATGAATATAAAGAATTTATATTGAGAATACTCCCTTTACTATCACCCCTATCCCTTATGCCTCTCTATTACTTCAAGAATTAAAACTAAAATTTTTTGTTTGGTATTTAATGATATTTACAACCTGATACATTCCTACCTTTTCTTTGTCTGTTTACTTTATTCCCAATTATTCATTCTGTCATCTACAGCCACTGGCCTACTTTCTATTCCACATGCAGAACACTGTCTCACAACTTCATTCATATTAGAATACTCTCTCTTCTCATCTCCCCTGCCCACTCCTCTAGTTTCCTTCAAAAGTCATCATCTTTAGAAGGTTTTTTTGTGACCTTATCTTCCTGAAGCTAATTTCTTTTTTCTAAAATAGGAGTTCTTCACTTTCAGGGGTGGAGCCAAGATGGCAGAGATGACACATTTCTCTTTGACCTTCTCTACAACTCTCACAATAATTATGAAATCCAGTCTTTGAATTAGCTCTGAACAAGCAGAACCCACAAATATTTTGAACACAACAAATTATCAGCAGAAGATAATTTTTGAAGATCACCAAAAAAGACCTGTTTCAATTGGAAATGGGAGGGAGGCAGCCAGCACAACCAGCTGAGTACAAATGCCAGTGCAGATGGTGCAGAGTCCTGGGACAATACAGTCTCAGTGTAGTGGTGCAGACTCCATGTGGCAGAGAATCTACAGAAGCAAACAGACCAGAAAAGGTCTGTTTGAATCTGAAACTAAAGGGAGGCAGCCTAACACAAATAGCTGACCACAAACACCAGTGCAGAAAACACAGAGTCTAGAGGCATTGCTGACTGCACCAACATTGCTGAGTCCACATGGCACATAAACTACAGGGAGAATCCACCGTAGTGTTGGTCACTCTGCCCTGGTTGCAAGCCAGTAAATCAACAGAGAAGTTATAAAACATCCAACACAAACACAAAAAGATCAATAGTGACCCCAAAACACCAGAATCTCACAGGACCTCCCCACACCCACCCAGCACAGGGAAGGAATCAGAACTGACCCAGCACATCTGCAGCCACTTGGAAAACTTCTCCTGCCCTAAAGGCAGACCCTAACTTTTAACTTAAAAAAAAAAAAAGAGTAAAAAAGTATAGAGGACTCTAATGACTGACAGCTTTTATGGTAAAAGGGAAGACTAGATTTCAAACCCCGAGGAGACTAAAGGTAGATTGTTTTCAGATACAGTCTCAAAAGGTGATATAATCTGGTTGCCATGACACAGAACTTCCTAGAAGAAATTTTAAAAGAATCTTAAGAGAGAGCTAGAAGAAAAATGGGGAAAGAAAATGAAAAATTCGCAAGAGGGTCTGGAAAACTCAACACAGAAACTATCTAAAGAAAATTCATTACAAAATAGACTTAGTGAAATGGGGAAAAACAGCATATAACTCATTAAAAGATAAATTTGATAAAATGGAAAAAGAAAGCAACTCCCAGAAAAACAGAATTTGTAAAACAAAAAAAGAAAATAACTCCTTAAAAACCAGAATTTGTGAAATGGAAAAAGAAAATAACTCACTAAAAAAACTGAACTTGTAAAATGAAAAAAAAAATCATAGAACAAAACACTCATTTAAAAATTCAATTGGACAAAGACAAAAAGAAGTTTAAAAAGGAAAGGAAGAAAATAACTCACTAAAATTCAGAATTGAACAAATGGAAATGAATAACTTAATGAGACAACAAGAATCAGTCCAGCAAAACCAAAATATGAAAAAAAAATTTAAAATATAAAATACCTAATTGGAACCTGGAAAACAGATCTATGAGGAAATCATCTAAGGATTATTGGGCTCCCTGAAATACATGATGAAAATTAGAGCATAGCCATTATCTTTCAAGAAATCATGAAAGAGAAATCCCTGGATATCATAGAAACAGAAAGTAAAATGAACATTTAAAGAATTCACTGAACACCTCCTGAAAGAGACCCTAAAATAAAAAACCTAAGGAATACTGTGGCTAAATTTAAGAACTATTGGACCAAGGGAAAATATTACAAGCAGCCAGAAAGAAAGAATTCAAATACTGAGGAGCCAAAATAAGGATTACTCAGGATCTAGCAGCTTCCATGTTAAAGGATCAAAGGGCCTAAAAAGAAAGAACTTGGAATGCAGCCAAGAATAAATTACCCTGCTAAACTGAGCATTTTCTTTCAGGGAAGAAGATGGACATTCAATGAAACTGGTAAATTCCATTTATTTTTGACAAAAAGACCAGGCCTAAACAAAAAACAAAAACAAAAACAAAAGCAAAAAAAAAAAAAAAAAAAAAGACTTCCAAATATAGAACTCAAGAGAAGCATAAAAAGGTAAAAAGGAAAAAAAAAAACAAAACAAACTCTTGAGAACTGCATTTCTGTTATGGGTATACATTGAGAGTACATGTATAATCTGATTTTATTGTTATAATACAAAAAAAGAAACTAGAGATGGAAAGCGGAAAACTGGAAATGAGTATGGCAGAAACTAGGCATGGACCCACATTTAACACCACATACTAAGATAAGATCAAAATGGGTCCAAGATTTAGGCATAAAGAACAAAATCATAAATAAATTGGAGGAACATGGAATGGTTTACCTCTTGGACTTGTGGAGGAGGAAGGAGTTTGTGTCCAAGGGAGAACTAGAGACCATTATTGATCACAAAATAGAAAAATTTGATTACACCAAATTAAAAAGTTTCTGCACAAACAAAACTAATGCAAATAAGATTAGAAGGGAAGTAACAAATTGAGAAAACATTTTTACAGTTAAAGGTTCTGATAAAGGCCTCATCTCCAAAATATACAGAGAATTGACTTTAATTTATAAGAAATCAAGCCATTCTCCAAATGATAAATGGTCAAAAGATTTGAACAATTTTCAGATGATGAAATTAAAACTATTTCCACTCATACAAAAGAATGTTCCAAATCACTATTGATCAGAGAAATGCAAATTAAGACAACTCTGAGATATCATTACACACCTGTCAGATTGGCTAAGATGACAGGAACAAATAATGATAAATGTTGGAGGGGCTGTGGGAAAACTGGGACACTGATGCATTGTTGGTGGAGTTGTGAAAGAATCCTACCATTCTGGAGAGCAATCTGGAATTATGCCCAAAAAGTTATCAAACTGTGCATACCCTTTGACCCTGCAGTGCTACTACTGGGCTTATATCCCAAGGAAATACTAAAGAAGGGAAAGGGACCTGTATGTGCCAAAATGTTTGTGGCAGCCCTTTTTTGTAGTGGCTAGAAACTGGATAATGTATGAATGTCCATCAATTGGAGAATGGTTATGTAAATTATGATATATGAATGTTATGGAATATTATTGTTCTGTAAGAAATGACCAACAGGAGGAATACAGAGAGGCTTGGAGAGACTTACATCAACTGATGCTGAGTAAAACGAGCAGAACTAAGGGATCATTATACACTTCAACAATGATACTGTATGAGGATGTATGCTGATGGAAGTGGATATCTTCAACATAGAGAAGAGCTAATCCAATTGCAATTGATCAATGATGGACAGAATCAGCTACATCCAGAAAAGGAACACTGGGAAATGAGTGTAAACTGTGAGCATTGTTTTTTTTTTTGTTTGTTTGTTTGTTTGTTTGTTTGTTTGTTTGTTTGTCTGTTTTGTTTTGTTTTGTTTCTCTTCCCAGATTATTTTTACCTTGCCAATACAATCCTTCCTTTGCAACAATAACAACAACAATATTTGGTTCTGCACATATATATTGTACCTCGGATATACTATAAGATATTTAATATGTATGGGAATGCCTGCCATCTAGGGGAGGGGGTGGAGGGAAGGAGGGGAAAAATTTGGAACAGAAGGAAGTACAAGGGATAATGTTGTAAAAAAAATTTACCTACGTATATGTACTGTCAAAGAAAATGTTATAATTATAAAAATTAATAAAAAAACAAAAAAACAAAAAACAAAAAAACAAGAATGTGAGCTCCCTGGGTGAAGAGAGTATTTTTGCCTTTATTTGTATCCCTAGACTTTAGTACATTATTTGATATGTAGTAAGCACTTAATAAAGGCTTATTGACTGAACTGCTACAAAATTGTTTTTCATTTGGATTTGTTTCTTTTTCTCTTCTTTTTCTTTCTTTTTCTTTCTTTTTTTCTTTTTTTTTTAGAGAGAGAATTGTACAAAAGCTACTAAGACCATCACAATAATACCTTTATGATCTTCAACATAAATACAGATTACCAGGTAGAAAAGCAGTGAGAGAAGAAAAGAATTGGTAATTTCCTATATCCTAACTTCTGCTGAATTAGTAGGCTAACAGAGGGTAAGGAGACTTCAAATGCTGAATGCTGGTATAATCTTTCCCTGGAATATTCTCTTTTCTAATCTAAACTTTCTTATTTTCTTCAGATATACTAGATTTGAAATAGAAACAAAGTCCTTCATCATTTGGTTACCCTCTTCTGCATGTTCTCTATTTTGCTGATTTCATTCATAAAATCTGTTATTGGGGGACATAGATAGGATGACAGAAAGTAGACAGGTCTTTATCTGAGCTCTTCCTGCTATCCCTCAGATCAACAGTAGATCAAAGCTCTGATCTTTTTTTGAAGTGACATAACTCATACATATTTGGATTGTAACAAATTTCCAACAAAAGATTATTTTGGAAGAACTTCAAAAATGTTCTTTTTCAATCAGTCCCAGGGGAGGCACTGAGCACAGGTGCAGCACAGGGACCCAGGGCAGTGTGTTGTCCTAGACTGGGGAATCTACTGGGAGATTTTTAACCAAAATACAGTAGCATTGACTAATCTGTTTTAGTTCAAAAGCCAGTGGATCAGCAGGTTCGCTATGAGATATCTAAAGCAAATACAAAAGGCAAATATTGAGCCTCTGAATCCCAGGATAATATGGGCTTGACCATGCTCAAACAGGAGAGGAAGTCAGCAGCACTGGCCCCAGGGCAGCATAAAGCTATGGTCACATGTAGAGAAAGCTTAAGACAATCTTCCCTTTGCCCTAAGAGCAGACCTCAACATTTAAAAAATGAGAAAAAAAATAAAAAGAACTCTGACTACAGATAGCTTTCATGGAGATAAAGAACAACTAACTTCAAAATCTAAGGACACTAAAGGCAAATTATGTCCAGATGAAGCCCCACAGGTTAATGAGTTGCTATCCATCCACAAGGCTCTATTGGAAGAATTCAAAAAGGATCTCAAAAGATAGTTATTAGAAAAATAGGGAAAGGAAATGAAAACTTGCAGGAGAGTTTGGAAAAGGAAACTGAAATTTTCTGAAGAAAACTCCTTACAAAATGGATTTAGTGAAATGGAAAAAAAATAACTCCTTACAAAATAGATTTGAAAAAGAAATTAACTAATTGAAAAACAGAAATGAAAAAAAAGAAACTTATTACAAAGTTCAATTGGCCAAATGCAAAAGGAGATAAAAAATCTAACTGAAAAAATGATTCACTAAAAATTAGAATTGAAAAAAATGGAAGTGAATAACTCAACAAGACTTTAACAATCAGTCAAATAAAGCCAAACAAAAATGAAAACAATAGAAGAAACTGTAAAATACCTCATTGAAAAACAACTGACCTAGTAAATAGATCCAGGAGAGACAATCTAAGAATTATTGCACTTCTTGAAAACAATGATGAAAAAAAGAGCCCAGATATAATCTTTCAGGAAATGATCAAAGAAACCTGATGTCCTAGAATAAGAAAGTAAAATATCTATTGAAAGAACTCACCCATTACCTCCTGTAAGAGATCCCAAAATGAAAACTCCAAGGAATATCATAGCTAAATTTCAAAATTATCAAATCAAGGAGAAAATATTGCAAGTAGCAACAAAGAAAAAAAAATTAAATGTTGAAGAGCCACAATTAAGATTAACCAGGAGCTAGCAGCTTCTAATTTAAAAGGACTGAAATCCAAGGAATTTGATATAATAAAAGGCAAAAGAACTTGGATTTCAGCCAAAATTTAATTATTCAGCAAAATTAAGCTTTATTTTTTTTCAGGGGAAAAGATGGACATTCAGTGACATAGATGAATTTCATTTATTTCAGAGTTGAACAGAAAATTAGATTTTCAAATACTGAACACAAGAGATGAATAAAAAGGTAAAAGGAAAGGGGGAAAAACTTTTTCCCTTTTTTCTCTTTTTTTATTTTATTAAATTTTATAATTATATATTTTGACAGTACATATGCATGGGTAATTTTTTACAATATTATCTCTTGTAATCACTTCTGTTCCTAATTTTCCCCTTCTTCCCTCCATCCCCTCCCCTGGATGACAAGCTGTCCCACACATGTTAAATGTGTGATAGTATATCCTAGATACAATATATATGTGCACAACCAAATTTCTTGTTGCACAGGAAGAATTGGATTCAGAAGGTAAAAATAACCTGGGAAGAAAAACAAAAATGCAAACAGTTTACACTCATTTCCCATTGTTCCTTCTCTGGGTGTAGCTGATTCTGTCCATCAATTGGAACTGAATTAGATATTCTCTATGTTGAAGATATCCACTAATATCAGAATACATCTTCATTCTCTATCATTGTTGAAGTGTATAATGATCTCCTGGTTCTGCTCATTTCACTCAGCATCAGTCCATGTAAATCTCTCCAAACCTCTCTGTATTCATCCTGCTGATCATTTCTTGCAGAACAATAATATTCCATAGCATTTATATACCATAATTTAGCCAACCATTCTCCAAGTGATGGACATTCATACATTTTCCAGTTTCTAGCCACTACAAAAAGGGCTGCCACAAACATTTTGGGACATACAGGTCCCTTTCCCTTCTTTAGTATTTCCTTGGGATATAAGCCGAGTACTAGCACTGCTGAATATACTGCTGGGTATGCACAGTTTGATAACATTTTGGGCATAATTCCAGATTGCTCTCCAGAATGGTTGGATTCTTTCACAACTCCACCAACAATGCATCAGTGTCCCAGTTTTCCCACAGCCTCTCCAACATTCAACGTTATCTTTTCCTGTCCTCCTAGCCAATCTGAGAGATATGTAGTGGTATCTTAATTTGCATTTCTCTGATCAATAGTGATTTGGAACATATGAGTGGAAATAGTTTCAATTTCATCATCTGAAAATTGTCTGTTCATATCCTTTGACCATTTGTCAATTGGAGAATGGCTTGATTTCTGATAAATCAGAGTCAATTCTCTACATATTGTGGAAATGAGGCCTTTAACAGAACCTTTAATTGTAAAACTATTTTCCCAGTTTGATACTTCCCTTCTAATTTTGTTTGCATTAGTTTTGTTTGTATGAAAGCTTTTCAACTTGATGTAATTAAAATTTTCTATTTTGTGATCAATAATGATCTTTAGTTCTCCTTTGGTTACAAATTCCTTCCTCCTCCACAAGTCTGAGAAGTAAACTATCCTTTGTTCCTCTAATCTATTTATATTCTCTTTCTTTATGCTTAAATCATGGACCCATTTTGATCTTATCTTGGTATATGGTGTTAAGTGTGGGGCCATATCTAATTTCTGCCATACTAATTACCAGTTTTCTCAGCAGTTTTTGTCAAATAATGAATTCTTATCCCAAAATTTGGGATCTTTAGGTTTGTCAAACACTAAATTGCTATAGTTATTCACTATTTTGTCCTGTGAACCTAACCTATTTCACTAGTCTATTTCTTAGCCAATACCAAATGATTTTCGTGACTGCTGCTTTATAATATAGCTTTAGATCAGGCACAGCTAGATAACCTTCATTTGATTTTTCTTTCATTAATTCCCTTGAGATTATTGACCTTTTGTTCTTCCATATGAATTTTGTTGTTTTTTTTTTTCTAGGTTATTGAAATAGTTTTTTGGGAGTCTGATGGTATAGCACTAAATAAATAGATTAGTTTAGGGAGTATTGTCATCTATATTATATTTGCTCTGCCTATCCAAGAGCACTGAATGTCTTTCCAATTATTTAAATCTTACTTTATTTTTGTGGCAAGTGTTTTGTAATTTTGCTCATATAATTCCTGACTTTCCTTTGGTAGATTGATTCCCAAATATTTTATACGCTTGACAGTTGTTTTGAATGGAATTTCTCTTTGTATCTCTTGCTGTTGGATTGTGTTGGTGATGTATAAAAATGCTGAGGATTTATGTGGATTTATTTTGTATGCTGCAACTTTGCTAAAATTATGAATTATTTCTAATAACTTTTTATTGGAATCTCTGGGGTTGTCTACCATCATATCATCTGCAAAGAGTGATAGTTTGATTTCCTCATTACCTACTCTAATTCCTTTAATCTCTTTCTTGACTCTTATTGCTGAGGCCAGCATTTCTAATACAATATTGAATAGTAATAGTGATAGTGGGAAACCTTGTTTCATTCCTGATCTTACTGGGAAAGGTTCCAGTTTATCCCCATTACATATGATACTTACTGGCGGTTTTAAATATATGCTTCTCACTATTTTAAGGAATAGTCCATTTATTCCTATACTCTCAAGCGTTTTTAGTAGGAATGGATGTTGGATTTTACCAAATGCTTTTCTCCATCTAATGAGATAATCATATGTTTTTTTGTTAATTTGATTATTAATATGGTCAATTATACTAATAGTTTTCCTAATATTAAACCAGCCCTGCATTCCTGGTATATATCCTACTTGATCACGGTGTATTATACTGGGGATGATTTTCTGTAGTCTTTTTGCTAATATCTTATTTAAAATTTTAGCATCAATATTCATTAAGGAGATTGGTCTATAGTTTTCTTTCTCTGTTTTCATCCCACGTGGTTTAGATATCAGTACAATGTCTGTGTCTTAAAAGGAATTTGGTAGGACTCCTTCATTCCCTATTTTTTCAAATAGTTTATATAGCATTGGGGCTAATTGTTCTTTAAATATTTTGTAGAATTCACATGTAAATCCATATGGTCTTGGGGATTTTTTCTTAGGTTGTTGATTAATAGCTTGTTCTATTTCTTTTTCTGAAATGGGACTATTTAAGCAATTTACTTCCTCCTCTGTTAATCTGGGAAGCCATTATTATTTTTCTCATTATAATTTTCTTATTTTCATTTTTTACACTGGTATTTGGTAGAATTTGTCCCAGGAAAAGTCATGAACCTGTCATTACTTTTTTTTTTTTTTTTTTTTTTTTTAGAATTAATGTTCTATGAATTATGTAAAATTTGATAAATGAGCATTATTTTGAATTATCATTATTCTCATTTTACAGGTGAAGAAAGTAATGTTTGTATATGGTTATTCAAAATTAGTCAAGCTATACTTTTCCTCTTTAAAGTAAGTATTACATTTATCTATCTATATACATATATACATACATAGGGTAAAATTAATTTGATAGTATGTATAGTTATTCTCTGTCCTATTTATAATATAACATAATGTAATATGATATAACATGATAGGATATGATGGGGTATAATGTATTTGACTTGATTTTTATTAAAGGATGATACTTTCTCATGATTAAAAAAAGGATCCTAGACAATCAACTAAAAACTACTAGAAACAATTCATAACAAAGGAGCAAGATACAAAAATAATTCCATATAAATCAATAGCATTTTTATATATTACCAACCAAGTCCAGCAGCAAGAGATATAAAGAGAAATTCCATTTAAAATAAATTTAGATAATAAAAAATATTTGGGAGTCTATCTCTTAATTAATTAATTACGAATTAAGTGAGATCAAATCAATTGGAAAAATACCAAATGTTCATGGTAAGCAGAGCTGATATAGTAAAATGACAAGACTAACTCAATTAATCTACCTATTCAATGACATGCCAATCAAATTCCCCCAAAAAATATTTTACAGAGTTTGAAAAAAATAACAAAATTCATCTCGAAGAACAAAAGGTCAAGAATTTCAAGGGGATTAATGAAAAATAAATACAAATGAAGGAAGCCTAGGTGTACCAAATCTAAAACTATATTATAATACAGCAATCATCAAAACCATTTGATACTGGCTAAGAAATAGAGTACTTGATCAGTGGAACAGGTTACATTCAAAAGACAAAGTAGTCAATGGCTATAATAATCTAGTGTTTGATAAAACCAAAGACCCCAGTTTCTGGGATAAGAACTCACTACTTGACAAAAATCGCTGGGAAAATTTTAAATTAGTGTAGCAGAAACTAGTCATTGCCCCATGCCTAATACCATACAGCAAGACAAGGTCAAAATGTATTAATAAAGAGTGATATTACAAGTAATTTAGAAGAACAAAGAATAGGCTAATTCTCAGATCTGTGGAAAAGGAAGAAATTTAAACCAAAGAAGAACTGGAGAGCATTATGGAAAACAAAATGGATTATTTTGATTAAATTAAGTTAAAAAGTTTTTGTACAAAAAAAAAGCAATGTAGACAAGATTAGAAGGGAAACAATAAACTGTGGAAAATTTTACAGTCAAGGGTTTTGATAAAAGCCTAATTTCTAAAATTTACTCAAATATATAAGTTTTCAAGCCATTCTCCAGTTGACAAATGGTAAAAGGATATGGACACATAAATTTCATATAAAGAAGTTTAAATCATTTCAAGTCATATGAAAAGTTGTTCTAAATTATTATTGATTAAAGAAATGCAAATTAAGACAACTCTGAGGTATCACTAGACAGCTCTTACATTGGTTAAAATAACAAGCAAAGATAATGACAAATTTTGGATGGAATGTGGGAAAACTGGTACACTAATTCATTTTTGGTAGTATTGTGAAGTGATTCAACCATTCTGGAAAGCAATTGGGGTCAGTTCGAATGGTTATGAAGACAGGCACCTGCAACCAGAGAGAGGACTGTGGGGATTGAGTATGGATCACAATAGTATTTTCACTCTTTTTGTTGTTTGCTTTCTTTTTTTCTCTTTTTTTCCCATTTTGATCTATTTTTTTTTTTGTCCAGCATGATAACTGTGAAAATGTGTAGAGAAGAATTGCACACGTTTAACATATATTTAATTACTTGCCATATAGTATCCAAACTCCTGTAGAGAAAATAAAATTACCTTGAATGAGACAAATCTACAAAGGATCTGCAAATCAAAGTTGTTCATTGTATTGTAATAATTAAAGAATAAGTGATTTGTCCAAGGTTGCATAGCTACACTTTATGTATCAGAAGAAAAACTTGAACATGAGTTTTCCTGGCTTCAAGGTTAACTCTTATTCCACTCTGTCATCCTTCCTATCACAATGATATCACACGAAAAATAATCATAACAAAATTACTATTAAAACATTAATATGAATAGTTGATGTGAGATAAAACTCTTAACAAAGCTCATTAACAAAGATGATGAGTCCAAAATGAAATTACATAACCAAAGAGAAACACTATGGCATTTTTTCATCAGCATGAGGATATACAACATAAAACAAACTCATCTCAAATGTTGAGGCTTCCTAGTAGGAGTCAAGCAAGGGAAATGGAATAAAGATGGCTGGTCAGGTATTTAAGTATCTAAGCTTGAAAACAATATGATCTCATACAAGGAGAAAATCTCCTAGAATATTAATTAACAAAAGGAAAAAAAGGGATCTAAGGAGAATAAGCATTTACATAGTACCTACTAAATACCTTGAATTATGTTAAGCACTTTAACTACAGAATCTTATTTGATGCCTACTAGCCATGGCAAGTAGGTGTTATTATTATTCCCATTTTAAAGTTGAGGTTACTGAGGCAAACAGAAATTAATTAATTTACCCAGACACACATGCCTAGTAAGCCTCTGAGTTGGAATTTAAATTCAGATCTTTCTAGGCCCATAATTCTATCTATTGAGCCTTCTAGCTTCCTCAAAAGAAAAATAGGCACATAATAATAACATCCTGTTAAATTCTGTATAATTTTGTAAAGTGGGAAAATTACTTTAACATAGATTAGGTAGGGAATTCTGGGGACAAAGCCAAGATGTTAGAGTAAAGGAAAATACCTCATTCATACTCTCGTAACATTTCCCTCTATGTGAGTTTAAAAATAACATTTTCAGATTGAATTCTGAGGCAAAGCTAAAAATAAAAGTCAAAGTGAGACATTGCCTTAAGAGGATGGAAGGAGAGAGGTATGTGACCCTGAAATAAAGACCCTGTAGTAGCAATATCAACAATGGGACAAGTAGTTTCAGTAGCTCATTATACAGAAAAGGTAATGGAATTAGAAAGTTATCTGGAACAGAGCTCTATGCTAGCAGTAGGCTCAAAAAATGGTAGTTTGGAAATTCCATTGCCTATATATATTTCAGAGTAACAGTTCCAGGATAAAAGAGAGCAGTTGATGATCAGGCCTATCCATCTGGAAAATACCAAAAACTTCAAACAAGAAAACTAATTCAGAAAACAGCCATGTGAAAAAGCCTAAAACTTAGGACAGTGACGCCACAAAAAGAATAATGTGAAAAATCTCAAAAAACATCAGCTAACCTGGAAAACAGATAAAGGAGAAATCATTTAAGAATCATTGAACAAACTAACAAAAGTTATTGTCAAAGAAAAGCCTATCATATTTCAAAATGCCCTGATATCCTAAAAGCAGAGAATAAAGTGCAAATGGAAAGAGGCCATTTATTACCTTCTGAAACAGGTCACAAAATTAAAATTCCCAGAAATATTACAAATTCCACTATTCCAGATCAAAGACAAAATGCTTCAAAAGACTAGAAAGACTAAGTTCAAATACTATTGAGTGATGGTCAGGATCACACAATATTTAACAGCTATTAAAGAAATATGATTTGACACATGCAAAAATTGTTTGTGGAAGCCCTTTTTGTAGTGACAAGAAACTGGAAACTGAGTAGTAGATTCACCAGTTGGAAAATGGATGAATAAGTTATTGTATATGAATGTTATGGAATATCATTGTTCTACAAGAAATGATCAGCAGGATGACTTCAGAGAGGCCTAGAGAGACTTAGAGGAACTGATACTAAGTGAAATGAACATAACCAAAAGATCATAATACATGGCAACAACAAGATTATATGATGATCAGTTCTGATAGACAGAACTCTCTTCAACACTGAGATAATTGGGGTCAATTCCAATGGTCTTGTGTTGAAAAGAGCCATTTGCACTCAGAAAGAGAAGTATGAAAATTGAGTGTGGATCACAGCATAATATTTCACTCTTTTTGTTCTTGTTTGCTTACATTTTATTTTCTTAATCATTTTTCCTTTTTTTTTCTTGTGCAGCATGACATTTGTCAAAATATGTACAGAAGAATTACACATGTTTATCATATATTGGATTATTTGCCATGTAGGGGAGGGGATGGAAGAAAGGTAGGAAAAAATTAGAACAAAAGTTTTTGTAAGGGTGAATGTTGTGAATTGCCCATGTATACATTTTGAAAATAAAAAGCTATAATTAAAAAGTAAAGAAATAGGGTCTGAAATATGATATTTCAGAAGACAAAGGAACTGAGATGACAATCAAGAACCACAAACCCAGTAAACCTAAGTGTATTACTTTAGAAGAAAAAAATATCATATGAAATAGAGGACTTTGCAAGTATTCCTGCTGGAATCCAGAGAGGAAGAGAAAATAAAACTGTCTAATATATAATGTGAAGGAGGTATAAAAAGTAAATGTGAAATCTTTAAAAATGAGTTTCTTAAAGAAAAAATCATAGAAATAATAAACAATGATCTAAAGATAATGGCAACAGTGAAACAACATACCATGTCATATATATTTCACAAAGAAGAAAAAAAAAAAGAAAATCCTTAATAAAAATGGAGATCCTAAAATATCAAAGGAAATATTAATTAAATAAACAAAATAAAGCATTGAATTAATTAAATGAAGTGAAGAGATAGTTTTAGGGAGGAAATCACAATAAAATCAACTATTGGCTAATTTGATTTAAAACAAGGGAAAAAACAAAAAGAAAAAAAATATTTGTAGATATGATCCTGTATTAAAAGCAACTAAAAAGTTTAAACATGGAACAATTTTACCAAAATTTCAAGTTAAAAAAATAAATCCACAGAAATCATCTCAATACTATAAAATAAAATTTAGAATCTTTGTGCAAATTTATAAAATTTTTCATAACTACTTTGCTATATAAAATTTCTATAAATAAACAACAAATCCAGTAGAAAAATATATTAAAAATATATCCTCTTTAAAAGAACTCAAGACAGTATAAAACACTTGGAAATGGATATATTGAATGAAATCCAGGGATTACATAAACACAACAAGAAAACATTTTACCCAAGACAAATCTTCACATTTGCAGAATCTATTCCTTATTTTGTGCTCAATCCACATTTTTAAAAATGGCAATCTCCCCCAATTGCCACAGACAAACACTTACACACACGTACTTATATACACATATATTAATATACATGGGGAGAGAGAGAGAGAGAGAGAGAGAGAGAGAGAGCTAGAATCAGAGAAAGAGTTAGAAAAGGTAATAGAAAAATTCATCTAGAAGAATAAAAAGTCAAGCATACTAAGGAACCGATCTTTTTTAAAGTAAAAGAAGGTGCCCTAGCAATACAAACTTTCAAACTATTTTACAAAATGGTAATCATCAAAACAATCTGGTATTAAATAAGAAAGATAGTGATGGGTCAGTGGAATAGTTTAGGTTTGCAACATACAATAGCAAATGATAATAGTAATTTAATGTTTAATAAATATCAAAATGTTTAAGTTTTAGAGGCAACAGCTTACCCCAGGAAAATGAAAAAAAAAGTTTGAAAAACTAGAAAGTAGTCTGGAAGAAATAAGATGTACATGAACATCTCAAACTTTATACCAAGACAAGATCAAGATGAATAAATGATTAAGACATAAAAACTGATATTTGTGGAATTTTTTCAACTTCATATTCAGAAAAAAGGAATAGTTTATGACAAAAGAAGAGTTAAAGAGGATAACAATGAATAAAATGAATAATTTTATTTCTTGAAATTATTTTTTACATAAGCAAAACTAATGTATTCAAAATTAGAAATAATCCAGGGAATTGGGGGTGCAAAGAGGAATTATAACAAGTTTCTCTGAAAAAGGTGCCTTATTTTTAAATATATAAAGAATTGAGACAAATTTACCAATATAAGTCATTCTTCAATTGACAACTGATCAAAATAATTTTTTAAATGAAAAAAAATCAAATCTGTTATACTCATATAAAATGATCTAAATAATTTTTGCTCAAAAGAATGCACATTAAAACTTCTTGGAGGTATCATTTCACAACTTTTAGATCAGATGATTTCATAGAAAAATAAAACAACACATGCTGGGGGAGATATAGAACAATTGGGACATTAATGCAGTGTTGCTGAAATTGTGAAGTGATCCAGTCATTCTGGAGAATAATTTAGAACTAAGCCTTAAAAGACCATAAAAATCTGCACCGTTTTTGACCTAGCAAGGTCACTACTAGGTCTATGTCCCAAAGACATTTTTATTATAACACAAATGTTCTATATGTACAAAAATATGTATAGCACTTTCCATAGCAGCAAGAATTTGAAATTGGAAATTCCATCAATTGGGGAATGTTGAACAAGTTGTGGTATATGATTGTGATGGAATAGTTTTACTCTATATAAATTTTTGCAAATCAAAGTGAGAAAAGCCAGATTATTATTGTGTAAAATAACAGCAACATTGTATATTGATTAATTGTTATTGACTTAGGTATTCTCAGCAATACAATGATCCAAAACAATTTCAGAGGACTTATGAAGAGAACTGAAATCCTTCAGAGAAAGAACTGATAGAGAATAAATGCAGACCAGAGTATGGTTTGTTTTTGTTCTTTGTTGGGGAGAAGGGAAAATGTGTGTTCTTTTTTTTTTTTTCATGACCAATAAGGGGATTTGTTTTGAATGACTGCACATATATTAATCTATGTCAAAGTGCTTGCCTTCTCATGGAGGAATTCAGAAAAATGGGAGAGGGAATTTGTCATTTAAATTAATTTTTAAAATTAATGCTTACATTTTTTTACATGTAATTGGGGGGTACTTTTCTTTAGAAAATTAAAAAAGATTAATGTCCACCAGAAATTGATGGGATAGGGTAAGGAGGTATTAAGGTATAAGAAAAAAGTTAGTTTGGGAGAAGAATTAGATACAAAGAAAATAAACTTCAGTCATAGAAATTGAAAATGATAAGGTGTCTTAAAGATTTAGGCAGGGTAGAGAAAGTGCAACAAAAGAACAGGATTAAAACTCTATAATTACAAGTAAACATTATTAACCCCAATTATTTTCTTCAACCATCTTCTTTTGCCTTGTTAACAGAAAAAAACCAAGTGCTTAGTACACAGAAATGAAACATTATAGTAATATATCATATAAGAAAATGCAGAGACTTCCGGCCAAGATGGCGGCGTGGAGGCAGACAGCTGCTTGAGCTCCTCGTTTTCTCTCAGAACTTACTTCATGACAAGCCTCTGACTTAATGCTTGACCCAGAAAGAAATCCACAAATTATCACCAAGAGAAGACATCCTTGAAAGTCGCCAGAAAAGGTCTGTGTTTGCTCGGGGGAGGGTCAATCAGACTGGGCGCAGACTGAGGGCAGACAGCCAGAGCAAGACAGGCAGCTCACACAGCTCAGACCGGAGGGGGAGGGGTACGATCTCTGCCGTTTCTGCGAAAGGGCTTTTGCCCCAGTGTGGATACTCCGTCTTGGCAGCAAGCCAGGAGCGGTGGAGAGGGTGTAAACCCGGAGGTGAAGATTAAAACCCCAGAAAGCCAGCGTCTCTCAGAGCCGGCCACCCCCAACCCCCACCTGGACTGACTCGGTGCGTTCTCAGAGCCTCAGAGCGCAGACTCAGTACAGTCATTGCTGTTCTGTTAGTGGCTCTCTGCTGCCCTACCCCCAGTCTGTAGAGGAAGCCCATTAATACCATCCAGCCCTATCCCCCGCAATACAGACCAATTGTTTCTCTTGTCAGTTTGTTTTCTTTGATTCCTACTCTGACAAAATGAACAAAAAATTCAAAAGGGCTCTAACCATTGACAGCTTCTGTGTGGAGAGGGAGCAGACTTCAAATGCTGAGGAGACTAGGAACAGAATGTCCCCAGATGTATCCCCTGGGAGGGATATAAGCTGCTCCTCAATACAAAAGAACCTCATAGAGGAAATCAAAAAGGCTCTCACAAGAGAGCTGGAAGAGAAATGGGAAAAGGAAAGGGAAGCTTGGCAAGAGAGCCTGGAGAAGTCATCCCATGCATTCAAAGACAGAATGGATAAAGAAATCAAATCATTGAGAAACAAGATTAGTGAGCTGGAAAAGGTAAACAACTCCAAGGAAAACAGGATTAGTGAGCTGGAAAAGATAAACAACTCCAAGGAAAACAGGATTAGAGAGCTGGAAAAAGAAATCAGCTCTCTAAAAAATAAAATGGATAAAATGGAAAAAAATTC
Organism: Sminthopsis crassicaudata; assembly: GCF_048593235.1. Lineage (NCBI taxonomy): Eukaryota > Metazoa > Chordata > Mammalia > Dasyuromorphia > Dasyuridae > Sminthopsis > Sminthopsis crassicaudata. Next base: position 264,099,127 of record NC_133621.1, read on the forward strand.
AATAGAAGATAAAAACTCAATTGGACAATTACAAAGAGATATAAAAAAAGTGAGTGAAGAAAATACATCATTGAAAATTAGACTGGAACAAGTAGAAATGAATGACTCAAGGAGAAACCAAGAGGGAGTCAAGCAAAACCAGAGAAATGAAACAATTGAAAAGACTGTCAAGTACCTTACCAGAAAGACAACAGACCTGGAAAACAGATCCAGGAGAGACAATTTGAGAATAATCGGACTCCCTGAAAAATGGGAGGAAAAAAAGAGCTTGGACACCATTTTCGAGGAAATTATCAAAGAGAACTGCCCAGACGTTTTGGAAACAGAGGGTAAAATAGACATTGAGAAAATTCATCGATCACCTACTGAAAGGGACCCTAAAATCAAAACGCCAAGAAATATAGTGGCCAAGTTCAAGAACCATCAGACAAAGGAAAAGATATTGGAAGCTGCTAGAAAAAAACAATTCAGATATGGAGGATCCACAATAAGGATAACACAGGATCTAGCAGCATCCACATTAAAAGAACGCAGGGCCTGGAACATGATATTCCGAAAGGCTAAGGAACTTGGTATGCAGCCAAGAATAACTTACCCAGCAAGAATGAGCATCGTTTTCCAGGGAAGAAGATGGACATTTAACGAAATAAATGAATTCCATCTATTTTTGATGAAAAAACCAGACCTACATAAGAGGTTTGATCTTCAAATACAGAACTCAAGAGACTTCTAAAAAAGGTAAAAAGAAATCTTGAGAACTATACTTCTGTCAAAAAAATACGTAAAGAACATATGTACAATTTGTCTTAGAAACTAGAGGTGGAAAGGAGATTATATCATAAAAAAGTGTAAAGTGGTGGTACTACATCTCATGAAGAGGCAAAGGTAACCTATTATATCTGAGAGAAAGAAAGGAGGGAGATGAACATAGCGTGTATCAATAGACATATTCAATTTATGGTGAAACTTCTTTCACTTCATTGAAAAGTGAAAGGGAAGGAGTAAGCTAAGGGGAAGGGAATACAGTAATTTCGAGGAAAAGGGGTAAAATAAGGGGAGGATCTTTAAGGTGGGGGAGGGATCCTAAAAAGGGAGGGCTGTGAAAAGCAAGTGGTGTTTACCAGTTTAATACTGGATAGGAGGGTAAAAGGGAAGGAAAGGGGAAAAGCATAAGGAGGGGTTAATAGGATGGCAAGCAATATAGAATTAGTCCTTCTAACCATAAATGTGAATGGGGCAAACTGCCTCATAAAGAGGAAGCAGTTAGCAGACTGGATTAAGAGTCAGAATCCTACTATATGTTGTTTACAGGAAACACACCTGAAACAGGATGAGACATTCAAACTAAAAGTAAAAGGGTGGAGCAGAATCTATTATGCTTCAGGCAAAACCAAAAAAGCAGGAGTAGCCATCCTCATCTCAGATCAAGCAAAAACAAAAATTGATCTAATTAAAAGAGATAAGGAAGGGCATTATATCCTGCTAAAGGGAAGCATCAATAGTGAAGCAGTATCAATATTAAACATGTATGCACCAAGTGGTGCAGCATCTAAATTCTTAAAAGAGAAATTAAGAGAGCTGCAAGAGGAAATAGATAGCAAAACTATAATAGCGGGAGATCTCAACCTTGCACTCTCAGAATTAGATAAATCAAACCACAAAATAAATAAGAAAGAAGTCAAAGAGGTAAATAGAATACTAGAAAAGTTTGATATGATAGATCTTTGGCGAAAGCTAAATGGAGACAGAAAGGAATATACTTTCTTCTCAGCAGTTCATGGAACCTATACAAAAATTGATCATATACTAGGGCATAAAAACCTCAAAATCAAATGCAGTAAGGCAGAAATAGTAAATGCATCCTTTTCAGACCATAATGCAATCAAAATAACATTTAATAAAAAGCCAGGGGAAAATAGACCAAAAAATAATTGGAAACTAAATAATCTTATACTAAAGAATGATTGGGTAAAACAGCAAATCATAGACATAATTAATAACTTCACCCAAGAAAATGACAATAATGAGACATCATACCAAAATGTGTGGGATACAGCCAAAGCAGTAATTAGGGGAAGTTTTATATCTCTACAGGCCTACCTGCATAAAATAGAGAAAGAGAGGGCCAATGAATTGGGTTTACAACTAAAATTGCTAGAAAAGGAACAAATTAAAAACCCCCAGACAAACACAAAACTTGAAATTCAAAAAATAAAAGGTGAGATTAATAAAATTGAAAGTAAAAAAACTATTGAATTAATTAATAAAACTAAGAGTTGGTTTTATGAAAAAACCAACAAAATAGACAAACCCTTAGTAAACCTGATTAAAAAAAGGAAAGAGAAAAAGCAAATTGATAGTCTTGAAAATGAAAAGGGTGAACTCACCACTAATGAAGAGGAAATTAGAACAATAGTTAGGAGCTACTTTGCTCAACTTTATGCCGATAAATTCGATAACTTAAATGAAATGGAAGAATACCTTCAAAAATATAGCTTGCCCAGATTAACAGAGGAAGAAGTAAGTAGTCTAAATAGTCCCATCTCAGAAAAAGAAATAGACCAAGCTATTAACCAACTTCCTAAGAAAAAGTCCCCAGGACCAGATGGATTTACAGGTGAATTCTACCAAACATTTAAAGAACAACTAACTCCAATGCTATATAAACTATTTGAAAAAATAGGGATTGAAGGAGTCCTACCAAATTCCTTCTATGACACAGACATGGTACTGATACCTAAACCAGGTAGATCGAAAACTGAGAAAGAAAACTATAGACCAATTTCCTTAATGAATATTGATGCTAAAATCTTAAATAAGATATTAGCAAATAGACTTCAGAAAATCATCCCCAGGATAATACACTATGACCAAGTGGGATTTATACCAGGAATGCAGGGCTGGTTTAATATTAGGAAAACTATTAGTATAATTGACCATATTAATAATCAAATTAATAAAAACCATATGATCATCTCAATAGATGCAGAAAAGGCATTTGATAAAATCCAACATCCATTCCTACTAAAAACGCTTGAGAGTATAGGAATAAATGGACTATTCCTTAAAATAATAAGGAGCATATATTTAAAACCTTCAGTAAACATCATATGTAATGGTGATAAACTAGAACCTTTCCCTGTAAGATCAGGAGTGAAACAAGGTTGCCCACTATCACCATTACTATTCAATATAGTACTAGAAACTCTAGCCTTGGCAATAAGAGCCGAGAAAGAGTTCCAAGGAATTAGAGTAGGAAATGAAGAAATCAAATTGTCACTTTTCGCAGATGACATGATGGTATACTTAGAGAACCCCAAAGACTCTGCTAAAAAGCTATTAGAAATAATTCAGAATTTTAGCAAAGTCGCAGGATACAAAATAAATCCACATAAATCCTCAGGATTTTTATACATTACCAACACAATCCAACAGCAAGAGATACAAAGAGAAATTCCATTCAAAATAACAGTCGATAGTATCAAATATTTGGGAATATATCTACCAAAGGAGAGTCAGGAATTATATGAGCAAAATTACAAAACACTTGCCACAAAAATAAAGTCAGATTTAAATAATTGGAAAGACATTCAATGTTCTTGGATAGGCCGAGCGAATATAATAAAGATGACAATACTCCCCAAACTAATCTATTTATTTAGTGCTATACCAATCAGACTCCCAAGAAACTATTTTAATGACCTAGAAAAAATAACAACAAAATTCATATGGAAGAATAAAAGGTCGAGAATTGCAAGGGAACTAATGAAAAAAAAGTCAGAGGAAGGTGGTCTAAGTGTACCTGATTTAAAGCTATATTATAAAGCAACAGTCACCAAAACCATTTGGTATTGGCTAAGAAATAGACTAGTTGATCAGTGGCATAGGTTAGGTTCACAGGACAAGATAGTGAATAAAAATAGCAATCTAATCTTTGACAAACCCAAAGATCCCAAATTTTGGGATAAGAATTCATTATTTGACAAAAACTGCTGGGAAAACTGGAAATTAGTATGGCAGAAACTAGGCATGGACCCACATTTAACACCACATACTAAGATAAGATCAAAATGGGTCCAAGATTTAGGCATAAAGAACGAAATCATAAATAAATTGGAGGAACATGGGATGGTTTACCTCTCAGACTTGTGGAGGAGGAAGGAGTTTGTGTCCAAGGGAGAACTAGAGACCATTATTGATCACAAAATAGAACATTTTGATTACACCAAATTAAAAAGTTTCTGCACAAACAAAACTAATGCAAACAAGATTAGAAGGGAAGTAACAAATTGGGAAAAAATTTTTACAGTTAAAGGTTCTGATAAAGGCCTCATCTCCAAAATATACAGAGAATTGACTTTAATGTATAAGAAATCAAGCCATTCTCCAATTGATAAATGGTCAAAGGATATGAACAGACAATTTTCAGATGATGAAATTAAAACTATTTCCACTCATATGAAAGAGTGTTCCAAATCATTATTGATCAGAGAAATGCAAATTAAGACAAGTCTGAGATATCATTACACACCTGTCAGATTGGCTAAGATGACAGGAACAAATAACGATAAATGTTGGAGGGGCTGTGGGAAAACTGGGACACTGATGCATTGTTGGTGGAGTTGTGAAAGAATCCAACCATTCTGGAGAGCAATCTGGAATTATGCCCAAAAAGTTATCAAAATGTGCATACCCTTTGACCCAGCCATACTACTACTGGGCTTATACCCCAAGGAACTACTAGAGAAGGGAAAGGGTCCTGTATGTGCCAAAATGTTTGTGGCAGCCCTTTTCATAGTGGCTAGAAGCTGGAAGATGAATGGATGTCCATCAATTGGAGAATGGTTGGGTAAACTATGGTATATGAATGTTATGGAATATTATTGTTCTATAAGAAATGACCAACAGGAGAAATACAGAGAGGCTTGGAGAGACTTACATCAACTGATGCTGAGTGAAACGAGCAGAACCAGAAGATCATTATACACTTCAACAATGATACTGTACGAGGATGTATGCTGATGGAAGTGGATTTCTTCAACATAGAGAAGAACTAATCCAATTCCAATTGATTAATGATGGACAGAACCAGCTACATCCAGAAAAGGAACACTGGGAAATGAATGTAAACTGTTATTTTTACCTTCTGAATCCAATTCTTCCTGTGCAACAAAAAATTCGGTTCTACACACATATATTGTATCTAAATTATACTGTAATATATTTAACATATATAAGACTGCTTGCCATCTGGGGGAGGGGGTTGGGGGAGGAAGGGAAAAAATCTGAATAGAAGTAAGTGCAAGGGATAATGTTGTAAAAAATTACCCATGCATATGTACTGTCAAAAAATGTTATAATTATAAAATAAAAAAAAAAAAAAAAAAAAAGAAAATGCAGAGTCAACCATCATAATAGTGAATATAAATGTAACAAATTCACACATAAAAGATAACAAGGCAGAAAAATGGATTTAAAAAACAGTCTAATAATGTCCAAAAAATAATGGAATAACCATAGATAAGATGTATAATAGAATCTATTATGATTTATGCAAATTTCTAAGATGTATGGTTGTCAATTGTGATTTCAGAAAATATACTGAAAAACTGACATTATTAAATGAAAAGTAATGGTACACTAAGAGATACATACAATTTGTGTGTGTGTGTGTGTGTGTGTGTGTGTGTGTGTGTGTGTGAGGGTATCTATATATGTATAGTAAATATGTGTGTTTGCATTTTCCAAATATCTGTTTTATTTCTATCCCATAACACTTAATATGTTTCTTAATTATTATTTTCATTTTCCTTGATAAAATAATTATTGTTTCTTCATTTTTTTCTATGATCCACACATTCTTTAAGATTTTTTAGCATATAGTTTTGGTAATTAGCTAGGCTAAAAAATTCATCCTTTTCTACTCAGTTTCATCATGGAACTAGCTTAAATCCTTGGTTAACAGATAATTTATGTTTTTGTTTGTTAATTTTTGTTTCATTTTACTTGAATACTTTTCTTTTTTGAACATAAATGTTTCTTGAATTAAATTATCTCAATGCCATGATTGCATCAGAAACAAACTTTAGTGAAGTTATTACTGTCATATTTTAAGTGGAATTATTACCTTTTTAAAATTTAAAATCAAGACAATATCTTCTAGAAATATAAAATTTGATACAGGCAGAAAGTAGACAAATGCAATTTCTCTCTCACTCCCTGTGCCTGAATCAGATAAAATTCTCTCTTTTAGACTCCAGTTTGATATAATGCAAAAAAAAAAAGTTGATAAAAATAAATATACTATCTTTGTTACTTTTCTAGACCTTAACTTCCATATCTGAAAGACAGAATTGGAATAGATGTGGAATAGAATTGGAATAAAAAAGCAAAACAATCTTTATTTTTAAGGATCACATTCAAATAGGCTGTGACTTACATAAGGGAGTTTTATATGGTAGTGATGGAGAGTGTTTTGTTCTGGTAAATCTCAGGAATGGTAAAGTGCAACCAAAGTACAACTGATTGTGCTTTACAGAAATGGATGTTTTGATAGGATTATTGTCTATATATGATATAGAGATGAAAATGTATGAAAGAGAGGAGATTTGGAAAGAAGAATATGCAGTATGAAATGAAGATAGGCAAATATCAGTTTGATGACTTGGTTATAAACTAGATATGGGGAACTCTCATTATTCCGGAACCTAGAGTCCCATGTTGGAAGTCCCATATCTCCTCCAAAGGTTGTAGAAAAGAATCATGGGATGAAGTATATTGTCTCTAATTTTAATGTAGCTTTTCTTAGTTACATATTAAATCCTTTATTGATGCTGTTTATCCTGTGTTCTGGAAAAGGACCAATGACATAAGAAAGTTGGTGTCTTCACTTGAAAGTGATTTATATTTAAGTAAAGAAGGGCTATGAAAAGTCATCAGCACATTCTTCTTCCAGATTTATTAGTTGCTCAAGGGCAAGGCATAGGGACAGACAGGTAGGTGGCAATATCCCTGGATACAGCAGAAGACATTGACTTTTTAAGCTAAGTTCTTTCTCAGTTATCAGTTTGTTGAAGGAACAACCATTAGGTGATAGAAGGGTGGATAAGAATTGAGTCAAAATATAGTCTGTTTTCTCAAGATAATCAGTCTTGGAGGGAAGACTCTCAGGAATTCTTGCCAGAACAGAAGCTATTTGCATTCACTAAACCATGAAAACCTAAAGAAAAAGCAAATAAGGCTTGGGGTTGGGACCCATCATTAACCAATCAGTGAGATCCAAATAGTTTCATTTGAATCCCAATAGACTTTATCAAAGCCTGCTTTTCTGGAGTTATATTTCAAGAAATAACAAATGAAACTATAGGTGATAAAACAATTAATTGTCCCACTTTTTTGGGGGGGGGAGTAAATGAGAAAATAAAAATGTAGGTAAAAAAGAAAAAAAATCTAGCACTCACCACCCCAATATCCCAAGATATCTTGCAAAGCATAATCCATCAAAATTTAAATTCCTTTGGATAGAGAATCAACCTTTAAGAGTATGATTTCATGTGGACAGAGGAAAAAAAGAAAGAAAGGAAAGAAGGAAGGAAGAAAATAAAGAAGGAAAAAGAAAGAAAGAAGAAAGTAAGGAAAGAAGGAAAGATTTTATGACTTGCAAGTGAATTGTATTTAAGTGCAAAGTCTTCAGTGGCACTCCTTCCTCCAGATTCATTCAAAGACCAGCTGCAAGATAGGTCAGGATGAATGGCAATTGGCTACAATCTACCTTTGAGATTCACTCATTATTCCTCTTCAGAGAAACCATAATCCAGAAGTGCTGGTCCACTTATTGCCCTTCTCTCTGTATCATGGTATTATAGCAGCCTAGAATTCTAGTTCCAGAAAATAAAGTGAACTCAAAGCTTGTGTAGCCCAATACCCTCATTTTACAGATAAGGAAATTTAGGTCCACAAATTTAAACAACTTGCCCAGGATCATAGAGGAAATGTTAAAAGTAGGACTGACTATCTGCTTTCTGTCTTTGGAACTTTAAAGCTTATCAAAGTAGCCTCTAAATAAATGTTTCTTGATTTGTAATTGATGAAATAGTGCTCTCCGTAAATGAGTTCATATTTACAAAAAGCATCAAGAGTTGAATACAAAAATAGTGACAAGAGAAAAAAAAAACAGGGAAAGAAAGGAGAGAAGAAAGGAGGAGGAGGAGGAGGAAGAAGAAAAGGAGAAAAAGAGAGAGAGTGAGCAAGAGATTTTCTTTTTCAATTAAGAGGTATTGTAGAGATTTTCACTGTTAATTCCAAAATCGTATCATTTACAAAATCCCTTAAATAGTTCTGATACATCAGTGGAGTCTTATTTAAAAAAAAAACAAAAAAAAAAAAAACAAGAGTCACTAAATCATACATAAGAATTTCTGTGGGAAGCATTTTTTTCCAATTTTGAAATGTAATTTTATCTATTTTTGTGGTATAATTATTTTTGTTTAATGATTCAGATTACTTTGAAGCATACTGTGGGCCATCATTAGTGTGTTTGACACTTCTATGGTCCATAAACAGCCTAATTCTCCAAAACCTGTCAACATAATTTTTGAAATATAAATTACTGAAAAAGATAAATGCTATAGTTTAAGTATGCTGTCAAGGAAGTATGGAGAAGTAGGAACCCCTCTCCTCAAGATACAGCTTGGATTTCAGTCAGGAAAGCATATGTGCAAATTGTATCTTGGAAATATAGCCTATGATCTTGGGCAAATCTCATCTCAACTGCTAAAGTCCTTTTCCTCTTTAAAAATATAATCCTACAATCCTTTTCACCCATCAGTACTCTTCAATGAATCAATTTTAAACACATTTGCCTAGCTTTGGGAGTGGAAGCAGTATTTGTTTACTTGAGATTCAATTCCATTATCTATGATTATCTAAGTATCAGATTTTACTTATAAAGCCACAAAGGAAGGGATAAATAGGTTTTCTCATGTCAGTTATTTTTGCTCAGAAACTACTCTGAACTAACCCTACCCCATAAAGTACTATAGCATAAAATTTCAAACTGAACCTTCATACCAACATTTTTTTGCACTTAATAGTATTTTTCCAATTACATGTATAGTTTTCAATGTTCATTTTTGTAAGATTTTGAGTTCCAAATTTTCTTTTCCCCTCCCCTCTTCCCAAGACAAAAAACATTCTCATATTGATTATACATGAACAATCATGTTAAAGATATTTCCATATTAGTCATGTTGTATAAGAAAAATCAAAACAAAAAGGGAAACACAAACACAAAAAAGCAAAAAAAATGCTTCAATATGCATTCAGACTCCATAGTCTTTTGTATTCCCTTAGATCACTGTATTGCTGAGAAGAGCTAAGTGTCACTGTTAGTTATCATACAATATTGGTGCTACTGTGTTCAATGTTTTCTAGGTTCTCACTTCACTGAGCCCAATTTAAATCTTTTCGGTTTTTTTTTTCCCTGAAATCTGCTTGCTCATCATTTCTTAAAGAACAATAGTATTCCATTACATTCATATGCCAGAACTTGTTTAGCCATTCCCCAATTAATGGGCATCCCCTCAATTTCTAGTTATTTGCCACAACAGTAAGAATTGTTATAATTCTTTGTATCATATGGATCCATTGCTATTTTTTATGATCTCTTTGGGATACAGTCTTAGTATGTAATAACCTAGTATATTGAATGCACTATAAGAATTAACAATACAAATAAAAGAATCAAGATGGCCTTTGCTCTCAAAAACATTATAGATTAATAAGTGGAGGAGAAGAGATGCATTTAGGATAGTGAAATCTAAATAAGAAAATTATGGATAGATAGATAGATAGATAGATAGATAGATGTATTTCACATTTACTTTTTAGGACCAAGGATTGTATATATTTTATTATTATTCCCAGAACTAGATATTCAAAGGTATATGTGGTATGAGGGAGGATAACAAGAAAAAGAAGGTGCAGAGGGCACATCTACAAACCTTTTAAGAAATCATCATGCAGCATAAGAAGAGACATGGGTCAAAACCATTAAAAATAAAAAAATGAACAACACTTTTAATGACCCAGGTATTTTTCCCTACAAATGTCATTTACCTAAGAATTCTGGATAAATTAAAAAAAATTTCTTAATAATGTTCTGTGCTTTTTCACTATAGACTTTTCTGAATTGTCATTCTCTTTCTTTCAATACATGTGAGCATGCATGCATACACACACTGATAAAATGAGCCTTTCCTTATAACAAAAGAAATTAAAAACAGCAACCAGTAATCAAAAAATTTAAAAAAATATAATAATAGCATATTAGAATTAATGTGACATTTCATCTTCATTGTTCTCCATCTAAAAGAAAAGAAAAATCTCATTAGACAAGTAGTGTGATAACTGCTAATCTCTTTCCATGATGTGTTTACTTAGAGTAACTGGCATCAATAATTTGCATCAATAACAGAATACCAAGTCTATAATTCAATAAAAAGTCAAGACTTTGAAAATAATCAAATGAGTTACATGGATTTATAAGAGGCACACATCAATACAGTGTGTGTTTTTCTTGACGTATTTCTAAGGTAGAAAATTGTAAGTGCTATCTAATAAACCCAACCAAATCCGTAGTGGTAAGGATGAAAGATCAAGTATTGCTTAGCTCTCACAGTGTTCAAACCTAAAAGGAATCACTTTAAGCAGCATTCTAAGTGTGCTTTTAGAGAGACTATTTATGATCATCTTTTAAACACTCCCTTTGCCATGGAGAACCTGGGAAAGGGAAGTACCAATTACCCCTACTCACCTACTTCTCAGCCATTACACTGCATTTTATTTCTCCTTCTATATAAGGATTTGAAGATTTAAGGGGAGCAGTTAAAAGGTAGTCAGAGTGTGACCATAAGAAGATGTGAAAGTATATTTTTAATATATCTTCTTAATATTTAGGGTGTTGAGTTTTTTTCCTTAACCCCTTGCTGCTTAGTGAAAGATTATCCTCATTCCTTCTCCAAGATTTGGAAAACTGCAATGTCTCCCCAATCATTTCAGCTTTGAGAAAGAATGGGATTCAAAATTTGTGTTACTTCCATTTTTTTTAAAGTCTAGACCTAGTCTTGTTATTATCTAATGCCACATAAAGAAATACATCTCTGCTTTGAGATGAAGTTTTTTTTTTTTTTTTTGAAGTTCAGGCCTTAAAAATAGCATTCATTAAGACTTAATTTAAGAGAGACAAAATACGTTGACTGTAGCATAAAAGAAAAGTATTGATTTATTTATGGTGCCATATATATCTGCTCAGCTATAAAAGTCCAGATGTTTGAGATTCATTATTCCCCAAAATGAAAATTCTTGCAGTATAGGGATCTAAATAGATACAACCAAATTTGTGTTCTGAGAGTAAGTTATGTTTATCAAAGGTAATGAAGTTACTAAAGCTGAATATAGTTATTAACCCCTAAGCAGATTTTGAAAATAACATTTTATTACTCAATTCTATTTTTTTCAGTATCAATGTATAATTAAAAATCTCTCTCCCTCCCTCTCCCCTCTCTCTTTCTTTCTCTCTCTGACTCTGTCTGTCTCTCTCTTTCCATCTTTCTCTCTCTGTCTCCATCTTTCTCTCTCTGTCTCTGTTTCTATGTCTGTCTCTGTCTCTCTATTTCTCTCTGTGTCTATCTATCTCTGTCTCTCCATCTTTCTGTGTCTCTGTCTCTGTTTCTTTCTCTGTGTCTCAATACCTTTCTCTCTGTGTCTCTGTTTCTATGTGTCTGTCTCTTTCTCTCTCTGTCTCTCATAAACACACACACACACACACACACACACAGAAGATCTGATGTTTATAAAAAATAATTGTCCTGGAGTCAATCAACCTGAGTTTAGAGCATTTAGAACTTGTCATTTATTAACTCGTGTTGTTGGACAAGTCACTTTCATCTCTCTGGACTGTTTTCTTATCTTAAAAAAAAAGGGCATTTTTAGAAAGATGGGATCCCAAAATTATTAGTTCACTTAATTAATTAATGTTGATACTGAGTTGATAGAAATCTCAGAAATCAGGTATAGCCTAAACTATTCCTTTTATGGATGATGGAACTGAAACCCAAGAAGATTAAAGTGATTTGTTTAAAATCATACAGGTTTCAATTGAATGAATCCTTAGACTGTGATCTACTTGAAAGCATGTGTGTCTTTTGTCTTTCTCTGTATTCCTAATGCTTAGTTCAGTTTTTGGAATTTATAATGTACTTAATAAATGTATTTTCCCAGCTTGACTGACCAAAACATTGCAGGCTCTTCTTATAATATTTTTTCTGGGTGTGCCCTATTCTTGGACCATTCTCTCTCCTCACCTCCTTCTTTCCTTTAATTTTTAAGGAAATTTCCATATTTTACTGGAAGTCTTCCTTAAAGCCTCTAAATCCTAGTTTCTTCCCTTAGTTACTTATTTTCTATTTCCCTTGGATATAGGTTGCTTTGTATATATTTATTTGCATGTTGTTTCTCATTAGATTGTAAATTTCTTGAGGACAAGAACTGTCTTTTGTTTCTTATTTATCCTGCCAGGCACATAGTAGGGGATTAATAAATACTTATTGATTAATTGATTGATTACATAGTGAGTGAGTATGGATCATATGCTATAAATCTAGGTGTACAAGATATTCATTTTTATAGACAGCATATATTCTATATTTAATAAGTTCCTAAATCAATAGTCTTGTAATTATTTTCTAAAAACATAAAACATATAGTGTCCATAACTCAGTCTGGTAAATTATATTCTTTCTTGAAATAGAGATTCTCTAAAGGAATTATATGAAGAAAGGGATTAACTTTTTTTTTTTTCTTTTTACAGAAAATTTTTCTTTATTTTTTTTCTTGGTATCTATTTATTATGCCTACATTTCCTAAAGAGCAAGTCTCTCAGACTAGAAGTCCAAAACAAAAGAAATAAAAAGACAAAAGGAAGAGTTTTCCTTGAGAACATCACATTGCACACAAAAGAATGAGAAAGGAATGAAGAGAAGCAATGTGTTGTGATAATCAAGAAGACCTAGCATGCAATCCTACTAATAATACTAAGTAGTGAAGTCTTATCTACAAACAAATAATTCAATCTCTTTGTGTCTATTGAAATTTTAAAACTATGTGGTAGATTTAATGCTGATTTCATCCATTGAGAGCCATTTTCACTTCAAGTATTATTTATATTGATGAAATGACACATTTTCATTAAAAAGCAACATCCTCTGTGATCATTGATATTTTTTAATCATTTTTTCAAATTATCCCCTCCCTCCCTCCACTCCCTCCCCCCGATGACAGGCAATCCCATACATTTTACATGTGTTACAATATAACCTAGATACAATATATGTGTGTAAATACCATTTTATTGTTGCACATTAATTATTAGCTTCTGAAGGTATAAGTAACCTGGGTAGATAGACAGTAGTGCTAACAATTTACATTCACTTCCCAGTGTTCCTTCTCTGGGTATAGTTATTTCTGTCCATCATTGATCAACTGGAAGTGAGTTGGATTTTCTTTATGTTGAAGATTTCCACTTCCATCAGAATACATCCTCATACAGTATTGTTGTTGAAGTGTATAGAGATCTTCTGGTTCTGCTCATTTCACTCAGCAACAGTTGATTTAAGTCTCTCCAAGCCTCTCTGTATTCCTCCTGCTGGTCATTTCTTACAGAGCAATAATATTCCATAACCTTCATATACCACAATTTACCCAACCATTCTCCAATTGATGGACATGATCATTGATATTTTCTAAGTTATTGATAGGGAAGTGTTGTGAATAATGTTAAGCAGTAGACATATTTTGTCATACTGTCTAGTGTAGAGGGCTGGAACTCTGAAAAGTTATACTTAAGATTCAGTATAGTTGATGAGATAATTCGCTAGCTATTGATGTATTTACTCTAGTCAAGTACATATACTTAAGGGTAATACAGTGATGTGATGGCACTCTTGACAAGTGGGCTCATGCTCAAGTGTGGTTGGGCAGGCTCTATGTGAGGTAGTGACATGATTGTACTGGAGTATTTAAGGGCATCACAGAGTACTCTCAATCTCTCAGCTGTGGGGATCTCAGCCACAGAGAAGACTTCAGGCTCCAGACTCCAGAATCCAGGATCCATCTATAACAAACCATATGGCAGCTTGCCTGCCTCCTTCACTTCTCCTGTAGACTAAGGACTCTGACTGATCCTGACTCTGACTGATCCTGAGGCTTTCCAAAGAGCTAGCCCTGAAATTACAGTCTAGATTTCAAATGATGTTGAATTTGTCTTTGTCATTTTAAAAAGTAAGATTCAATGAGGATTAAAAGGTTTTTTCAATATTATCTCTCAGAAATAAATCTTAAAAGACACGATTTTCACTTCTCATCAAAGGGTTCAATGGGAATTCAAAGTATTTCTAGATTATTTAGGAATCACTTTGATAGAGACTTAGCCTATTATTATTTTTTTTAGTATTTCAAATCATAGCAATAATTAAAAAGTTAAGTAAACAATTTAAGAAAATACAAACCTCTTCAAAGACTCTTAATTTCACTAAACTGAGTCAGAAATTTGCTAATTCAAATTTGACATACTCAGATATCCATTTCAGTTCATCTCAATGCAGACTACAAAGAAGAAATTGAGAAGGGGAAAAAATCAGTAAGCTCAAGATAGAATGCAAACACAAATATAATAGGTTTAATAAGCAAAATACAGTTAACAAATTGTAAATAAACCAGTTATATTTCTGTGATGTTGAATAGTTGTTTAACTCTGAATTGATTAAAATTACCTTTTAAAAATCATAGTCCTGGGACTTTGCAATATATACATGTTCAGACACACATAAACATATATTATGTATATGTATGCATGTATATATATATATATACATATATATGTATATATATATATATATATATAATATTATGCCATTATGACCATGTTCATGTGGATCTATCTTTACTGCCATAGGTGATAAATGTTACCTTTATATTCTTTCTGAGTTTTATTCATATATTCTGATACTCCAGTGCATCTGTGGACATCCCTTTAATGATACAGATCATCCCTCATGCAGAATTTCCCATTCAATGTAATTCTTGTAAATATTCTTTTGAAGATCAATCAGAAGAGTTTCATTCAGTATGGAGTTTCTTACATTCTCTGGACGTTATATAAATAGTGAGGCAGCATGAAAGATATACCTTGGTCATTCCTTCCTTTTCTATATTATCTTAAAAACTGAAATGATAGTTTTTTTTTTATTTTCAAAATGCATGCAAATATAGTCTTCAACATTCATCCCTGCAAAACCCATGTTCTAAATTTCTCCTCTCTCTTTCCCCTCCCCCTCCCCCTAGACAGCAAGTAATCCAATATATTTTAAAGAAGTACAATTCTTCCAAACATACTTCCATATATATCATGATGCATAAGAAAAATCAGATCAAAAAGGGAAGGAAAAGAGAAAGGAAAAAAAAGCAAGCAAACAACAAAAAATGCTGAAAATACTATGTTGTGATTCACACTCACCCCCCTCCCCCCATAATCATTTTTCTGGATGCAGATAGCGCTGTCCATCACAAGTCTGTTGGAAATGCCCTGACTAACCTGATTGTTGAAAACAGCCAAATCCATCAGAGCTGATCATCACATAATTTTGTTCCTGTTGGATACAATGCTCTTTTGGTTCTACTTACTTCACTTAGTATCATGTAAGTCTCTCCAGCTTTTCAGAAATCATCCTGCTGATAGTATTCCATTACAGTAATATACTATAATTTATTCACTCATTCCCCAAATAATGGGTATTTCTTCCTTTTCATATATAATGAACCCGCAACTATTTTTCCCATATAATTTTCCTAGTCACATTCTACATGTCACATTGTTTTGGTCACTGCTCATTTATTTTTTGTGTCATGTTCATGTCCATTATGTACCTCAATACTGGCCTTTGAGTCTTCCTCAACTTTATTTCTTGGGAGATGAAAGTGCTCTATGTCTAATAACCATGGAGAGTCATGAAGAGCATAGAACAACTTTGCAAAGCATTATATCCTATTACCTTCCTCTTAGTAATTTCTAATTTCAGTTCATTTTTCATCTCCTGAATTTGTCTAAGCTATATACTGTGATAGACAAGTTCTATG
This sequence comes from Sminthopsis crassicaudata, assembly GCF_048593235.1. Classification (NCBI taxonomy): domain Eukaryota; kingdom Metazoa; phylum Chordata; class Mammalia; order Dasyuromorphia; family Dasyuridae; genus Sminthopsis; species Sminthopsis crassicaudata. The sequence goes on from NC_133621.1 coordinate 264,115,318, forward strand.
GGTTGCCCATGCAAACATATGTCATAGTATACATGAGTTAACTATTATCTACATGGTCTTCTGCAGAAACAATTAAGTGAATAATTCATTATGAATATCACTTAGAAACCCCTGCCATTTTTTGCAACTTGATATGATTAACAAAATATCGAATAATGAAAAAAAAAACACTTGGAGGTCCTCATCATTGGTCAAGAATTTTTCTTTATTTTGACTCTGTGGTCTGAAAGGAGAGTGAAATCTTCCACCTTATTAAAAAAAAAAAAAACACATAAAAAGAAGATCTTACACAGTATGTAACTTGTGTTCCTAATCATGTCCTCTTCCTAATGTATCCATTGTACTAGACGTTTTTTGCCTCCTCCCAACCAGGCTTTTTACAAGATTTCATACGTACTATTTTAATACTTGCAAGTTTCCAAAAGTTATCATTCTCTCCAACCCACCTTTTTTTTTTTCATTATATGCTTCAGTGATAATTATCACTTAAGTTCACTTCTTATACAGAAATAATTGATGATGATACTATGTTCCTCTACAGTTTCCTTATATTTTCCCTGTCTTTCAACATTTCTCTATGATTCACCTTCATTCTAATCTTTTGGAAATTATATTTCATGACACAAAACAATATAGTATAACCTAATTATGTGTTAGAAAAAGAAGATTTTTATATAAGGAATCCCAAGAGGGATCACTGAAGTTTTTACAGACAGAATACAATGTGCTTCTTTTTTATTCCTATTCAATTTTTGATCATATCCATTGCCCACTTTCAGAGGTTATGATAAATATAAGTATGGGAAAATACATCATAATTAGATTGATCACAAAATGATAAATTATTTGATCATTGAAATCCATAAGATAATGGAGGAAATTTATGTCTCTCTCTTCCTCCATGCTATACATACAGTACAGATATGTACATATGCATATAATGATGCACTTGTATATGAAAAAAAAAGATAAAGAGAAAAAGAGAACAAGTAGAAATTTAGGATGACTAGGAAGAAAATAAACCTTGTCTCTGATTATGTTCAACTAGACTGTATTAGGATTCAAGCTAAAATTAATTACAAAGGAAGAAGAGAGGATAAAGAAGGGAATAGGTTTAATTATAAATAAGATATTGATCTCAGACCTGGTATTGCAGTCTCCAATTATTGGTATTTTTAAAAAAATCTTATGCAGATGTCTTTCAGCCCAGATTCTGCATGCTGTTATCTTGATTTGATAATATAACTAAAGATCAGTCTGTCTTTCCAGAGAAAGGTTTTTTAATCTTTATCCTTTTGATAAAGGGGGAAAAAGAAGCTTCAGAAAATGGTTGCAGAATCAAGTTTCTAAACAGAGATTCTATTGTTCAGGAGTCAAAAGACAATTTGAGATCTCTGAAACCTCAACCAGGAAATCAAAGGAATAAGACTTATCAAAAATTATGTAATTGGAAGTCACCACCATCATATTAATTTACCCATCACTGAACAGAAGAACATTTTCCACCAGGAAAATGAAATTATATTGTAGTAAGAATTGATCCATGGTTACTCAATGTCTTATAACAAAAGCATGTTTATATGCAATTAAATACTCATACATATAAATAAATTTGTGTATGTGGAATTATATACATCCTGACTCTGATTTAGACATGTATCTGTACACATACAAATATATGTGTGAAAAAATGCATAAGCAACATGAACATGTGTACACATGTAAATACATGATATATTATATCGGGGTTTGTGTGAGTATACACATACATGTACTCTATTTATGGAATGCAATGCAATATAGATACATGCATAAATATATACAAATTATATATGAATGTACAAGTAGATGAACATAATATATATTTATATGTGTCTATGCAACCACATAAACATTTGTACATGTGTATATATAATCATAATGTAAGCTATAAATAAGACAAATACCATCTTAAAACATATTTTTCTGGAGGTATGATTATAATTGTTACATTCTTTAAATTTTAGAAGCTATGCTAACTTCATATTCACAACATCAAAAATAATAGTATGTAGAACTGCATTCATTAAACAATATATCAACATACCCATAAATTTTTCATATATATATACTATATATATGCATGTACATATACATCCATACTTAAATGCATGCATTCATGCAAAACATGAATATATACATCTGTACAAAACAAGACATGCATAACACATGTAAATAACATACATATAATATAAATTTACATTTTATATATGTATATATGTATATCACTTGCTTTTAAATAAAATATATATTATAATATCAAGGTGTCAATTTCAAGATGATGCTTCATTCTAACGAGTCTTTTCTGTGCATTAAAATTTTCTCTTTGTCTCTGTGTGTGTGTGTTTCTCTCTGTCTCTCTATCTTTCTATCTCTGTGTATCTCTTTCTCTGTCTCTGTTCCTCTGGCTTTGTCTCTGTCTTTGTCAGTCTCCCCTCTTCTCCCTTTCTCTCTCTATTCTCTCTCCCTCTAGATATCTCTACCATTAAGCTATTTTCCTTTTAAGCTGCATTTCAGAATATGTAAATTTGTTTTATTTGCAACTGTCACTTCTAACAATTCTCACTTAATAGCCTGTTGAAATCATTGTACTTCTAAAGCACATTGTGCATGTGCGCACTTGTATCTGTGTTTTAAATCCTCCACAAGTTCAGAGAGGAATGAAAGTCATTGACATCTGTAGTATCCACTTTCTTGTTTTTTGTATATTCTTTGTATAGTCTTATGGATCTCAATTGTAAGAAATATTATTTTCACCTACATTCCTTCCTTGTAGTTCTGAATTTTTAAGCTCCCTTTTCTTCTCTTAAAACCATCAGAACAGAACAAATCTATCTCCAGAGATTGTATTTTGTTTCTTCTTTTTTTCTTCAACTTTTCTTTTTTTATTACTTATTTTCCTCCTTATTCTTTGATGGAATTAAGATTTTGAACACTCACTTCTAAATCATCTATTAGGATGATTACCATCATCTTATAGCTGATTCTAAAAAGAAAACTAAATTTATCTTTCTAGATTCTCCTATACTCTTTTTGGTTCTAGATTCTTCTGACTGAGAACTAGTCTCTTTATCAAAAATGTTAGAAAGTCGTCAGTATAATTAAAGGTCAAGTTAGTAAGTTGTTTTTTTTTTTTTTTCTTTTCCCCAATGCAACATGGTATTCAGCTTTTCAGGTAAGTTATTTTTGGTTGTCAGCCCACGTCCTGTGTTTTCTTAAGTATTTCCTTCCAAGATTTTCTCTGTTTATCATAAAACTTCCCACGTTTTTCCAAGATAATTTGTATCTTTCCTTTAACATCTGATTAAACAGGTATAGAAGTTTTTTTTAAATGATTATTTCTTGAAATATTAATGAGGAAAAGGAAAGGGAGAACCCCATTTCTCAGTGCATAGATAATCCCATGAGGCACAGTGTCCCCTGTAAAATGAATTTACAGGCCCGAAAACCTAGATTGATAAATAAAAGATTTATTGTAAAAATTTGGATGTAAAGTTAAGTTAGAAAAAAGCCAGGGCCGAAGGTGGCCGCTAGGTGGGCAGGAACCCCTACATGGCTGGAAGAATAACATGTGTTGGCTGGGAGGGCTCCTGCCAAGAGGGCGTTACGGCTCACCTCTTTTATACCCAAAAGATGATGGGCGGTACCCCTAAGTTCTCAGCGGGCTTTTCAGTTAGCTCAGATCAGGTGAGGGCTGGGGGAAGCTGAGCTGAGGGTGGGGGTTGGGCTCGGATATACAAAGGGTGTTTTTCACCAGGATTTGTGAGTCAAGGTCAGTCATGAGTTGGGCAATTAGAAAGGAATTTTAAAGGGACCCTAACCCTCATCAATATAACATTCAGATAATTATTTATTTTAAATTCAAATTTTAGTTTCTAAATTACAAGAAAACAGAATTTTTAATGTTCTTTGTTTTTTCTAAAAATGTTTTTGAATGCTAAATTCTTGACTCCCTGAGAAAGCAAAGAATATGATATAGATTATACCTTTACAATCATTTCCATGTTGCCAATGTTGGACAAAAAATATGTAGATCAAAAATAAAAGAATAAAATAAATAAAACAAAATAAATATTTTGTTGTTGTTATTGTTATTTTATTTTAAATATAACTTTTCTGATGTGTATTATATTTCTATACTCATTCTTTGTCTATTTTCCTAAATAGTTTATATAATATTATAATTGATTGTTTTTTAATTTCTTGGTAGAATTTACTTGTGAATTTATCTGGCTCAGGGGATTATTACTTTTTCTCAGATAGGATGATTTTAATATTCTATTTTCTCTTCTGTTTTTTTTTTCCTAGACAATTAAAATTTTTGTAAATATTGATGCATTTTGCTCACATTTTTAAATGCATTGGCATATTACTGAGAAATTTAGCTCTATTGTTTGCTATAAGTTCTTCTCTTGGTGAATTGACCCTTTACATTTTTAAAATTCTGGTAATTTGGTTTTCTTCTTTCCTTCTAAAATCAAATTAATCCGTAGTTTATCTATTATATTTTTTCCCATGAAAACAGCTTTCAGTATTATTTTTTTCCAATTTTTTTTCTTACTTTCAAAATCTGATTTCAGGAATTCTATTTCAATACTTAACTGGGGTTTAGTTGCATGCCCAATTCATTGATGTATTATTCCCCCCTCCCCCCTCCCCCACCCGCATTTTATCAATGTAAACATTTAGGATATACATTTTCCCTTTGCACTGCTTTGGCTATATTCCATAAATTTTTACATGTTTTGTCATTATTCTTCTTCTCTTCAATGAAAATATTGATGGTTTCTATGATTTGTTGTTTTTAACTACTTATTCTTTAGGATTAGGTTATTAATTATTTTAAATTATTATTTCTATTTTGTCTTATTGAATATAATTTTAATTGTGATTTAAAAATTGTGCATTTAGAGTTTTTGATTTTGTGCATTTCATTGTGGGGTTATTATATCTGAATAAATGGTTAATTTTTGTGTAGATGCTATATATCACTGAGAAAAAAATATATATATTTCATTCTATTCCCATTAAATTTTCTCCAAATGGCTATATTTAATTTTCTAAAATTCTCTCCAGGTCCTTGAGTTCTTTTTTGTTTCCTTTTTAGTTAGACATTTAGTTTTGAGAGAGGAAAGTTGAATCTCCTACTATCATAATTTTACTTTTCTTTTGGACTCATCTGAGTGAACTTTAGAAATTGGGTTTTATACTATCTGGTGAATATATTTTTAGTATTGTATCTATGTACTGATGAGAGCAAAACCAGACAGCCCTGTAAAGTTATGTAAAATTGCCAACAAAACGTTATACAAACCTAAATGGACTCACGTTCTCTGGAACCAGGAAGAACTTCCAGAGAATGACTCTTTTCATATAAAAACCTAAATGGCCCCACATGCTCTAGAAGTAGGAAGAAGAATATCCAGAAAATGTACCTTTTCAGATACAAACTTAAGTGGTCTTGCCTATTCTATTCTATTGTTCTATTTCTGTATAAAGTATATCTTCAGAAAATGTCTCTTTGCAAAATCACTTCTCTCTTGAGAATGATATTGTCCACCAAGAGTTCTATCTATCTTGGTGTCTTTCTAACAAATAAAAGCCTTTTTTATCACAGCCTTTAGTAAGTGAATTTCCTTCCTATGAGCCACCCAAAAGCCTTGCAGAGGATTGCAGACCCATCCCTGCCCCAGATCATACCCTCATCAGTATCATTTAACAAATTATAATTTACTTCCTTATATGTTTTAACCAGCTCTATCTTTGCCTTTTACTTTGTCTAAGATCATTACTACTGCCCCTGTTTTTTTTTTTCTTTAGCTAAAACATAATTTATTCTTCTTCAATTTTTTTTTTTTTTGTGTTACTCTGTGTATCTCTCTGTTTCAAATGTGTTTTTTGTAAGGAACATATTGCAGAATTCTGTTTTATTAATACACTCTGCTATCCACTTCTGTTTTGTTTTGTTTTGGGGAAGATTATCCCATTCACAATCATCTATTTTTGTAATCTTATTTCACTCTATGTACGCCTTTGATTTTTTACTTTCACTTTGTCATTTCTCACCAGAGTTTTGCTTATTTTCACTCTCTCCTATGTCTTGCCCTTCCTTCTATCAACATTCCCCTTTTGCCCCACTCCATTCCTACTTCCTTCAGAATAGGGTAAATTTCTATACCTTGCTAAATGTAAATGTTATTTCTTCTTTGATGCAATTACAATGAAAGGTTTCAGTGATGCCCATCAACAATGATCTTTTCCCCAAATTGGTCTTTCATAACTTTATATGAAATAACATATCCTATTTTGTCTCTTTCCTCCATTCACCCTGTCTATTTATACTCCTTCTAAATCATATAATTGTGATATAATTTTTAAAGTAGCTTTTTATTTTCTGACTAGATGCAAAGATAGTTTCAATATTCACACTTTAAACATGTGTTCCAAGTTTTTCTCCCTCCCTTGTCCTTACTCTCTCCCATAGACAGCAAACAATATAATATATGTCAAACACGTGCAATTTTATACATACTTGAACATTTATGTGATACAACTCCTAATAGTTACAAGTATTATGACTATTGAATTTCTTATGTTTTATCTTTCCTGTTGAATTTTTTATACTTCTCTTGAATCTTGTATTGAAAAGTTTGATTTTCTATTCAGTTCTGATCTTTATACAAGGAATGCTTGAGAGCCTTTTATTTCCTGAAATATAATTTTTTTTCCTGTGAAGCATTGTATTCAGTTTTACTGAAGAAATTATTATTAATTGTAATCTTAGTTCCATTGCCTTCCAGAGTATTAGATTCCAACCCCTCTGTTTCTAGTGGAATCAATTAAATATTTTGTAATCCTGACTTTCTGAATGCTTGCAAAATTGCTCCTTGGTCTGGGAACTCTGGAATGTGCTTAAATATTTCTAGAAGTTTTTATTTTGTGATCTCTTTGGATGAGAAATATCCTTGAAAATACAATGCCCAAGACCCTTCACATAAGATTCCTGAAGTAATCCATCCTGCAAATGATATTATGATTCATACTTATATCCTATATAAATTCATCAAATTCTTGAATTTAGTGCTGCTGTTCCTTTACAAAGAAGAGTCTATTAAATGAATTATTCTAACAAAAGTCCTTACTCAATTTGGCCACAGTTTGAGCACTAATTCTATAAAGATGATCTATGACACACACTGGATGACATCAACACTTTCAGGAAATAATTGGTAGATTATTTCCCTTTGTCTTTAAAATTCTATGTTTAGAATGCCTTGGCACTTTTCCCTCATAATTTCTTGAAATATAATGTTTATGCTCTTTTATTTTTCTAATCATGGTTTACATGTAGTCTGGAAAGTTTTAAATTATCTCTCTTTGATCTTGATTTTGCAGATCATTTGTTTTCCTGATGAAATATTTCATATTTTTTTTCATTCTTTTGATTTTGCTTCATTGTTCTTGTTATCTAGTGGCATTAATCCAGTTGATTGATTCCAATTTTTTAATTATTTTGTTCAGTGAGCCTTTGTCCCTTTCCCCCCCTCCACTTGACCATGCGATTTCTGCTTTTTAAGGCATTCTCTTTAATAGTTTTTCTTTTTTTAATGCCTCTTTAGACATTTGACCTGTTCTGCCTTTTGAGGTGTTATTTTCTTTCATATATTTTAGAGCCATTTTTTCTGAGATGCTGCCTTTTGATAAACTTTTCTTGCATCCGACTCATTTATTTTTCTAGTTTTTCCTCTATGTCTCTTATTTGATTTTTAAAATACTTTTGAATTCTTCCAGGAATTCACATTTAGCTTTAGTGGAGTCATATTTTCTTTTTTCTTTTTTTTTAATTTTTTAACATTATTTTCACATTTTGAGTTCCAAATTCTCTTCTTTGTTCCTATTCCTCTTATCACAAGAAGGCAAGTAAAGTGATGTCAATTATACATGTGAAATAATGTAAAACATATTGCCATATTAGCCACATTGAAAAAAAATTAAGAAAGTGGCATAACAATACTTCTGTTGGCAATTAGAGTTCAGTTCTCTCTGGAGATAGATGGCAATTTTTTTTATACTGAATCCTTTGATATTGTTTTCATCCATGCATGAATGAGAAAAATCAAGTCTTTCATGGTTGATTATAAATATTTGCTGTTACCATGAAACATGATTTCTCATTCCTTCTCACTTTAATTTATATCAGTTTAATTAAAACTTTGTAATTTTTTTTTCTGAAATCACTCCCCTTGTTATTTTTTATTAGAGCTTTTTATTTTTCAAACATATGTATCGACAATTCTTCAACATTAGCCCTTGCAAAACCCTGTGTTCTAATTCTCCCCCCCCTTTCCCCACCGCTTCCCCTAGATGGCAGGTAGTTCAATATATGTTAAACATGGTAGAAATATATGTTGAATTCAACATGTACTTACACATTCATATAATTATCATGCTGCACAAAAAAGCGAAGCAAAATAAAATGCAAGCAAACAACAATAAAAAGAGTGAAAATGCTATGCTGTGAACCACACTCAGTTCAAACACTCCTCTCTCTGGGTGTAGATTGCTCTCTTCATCACTGAACAATTGGAACAGGTATGAATAATCTCATTATGGAAGAGAGCCATGTCCATCAGAATTGATCATAATATAATCTTGTTGCTATGTGTAGTGACCTCCTGGTCCTGTTCATTTCACTTAGCATAAGTTCATGTAGGCCTTTCCAGGCCTGTCTGAAATCATCTTCCTGATTGTTTGTTACATAACAATATTCCATAACATTCATACACCATAATTTATTCAGTCATTTTTAATTGATGGGCATCTATTCAATATCTAGGTTCTGGAATGTAGTCTAATACATGTTAAATATGTTAAAATATGTGTTATATCCAATATATGTATGGATATTTATATAGGTATCTTTCTGCATAAGAAAAATCAGATGAAGAAGGAAGAAAAAACTGGGAAAGAAAATGAAATGCAAGCAAACAACAATAGAAAGAATGAGAATGCTATGTTGTGGTCCAAAATCAATTTCCATGGTCCTCTTTCTGAGTGTAGATGGCTCTCTCTCCATCATTGAAAAATTGGAATTGATTTGAATCATTTCATTATTGAGAAGAGTCATGTCTATCAAAATTGATCATCATATATAGTTGTTTTTGCCCTGTATGATGATTTCCTGATTTTACTCATTTCATTTAGCATCAGTTCACATAAGTCTCTTCAGGCTCTATGAAATCAACTTGCTGGTAATTTCTTACAAAATGTTAACATTCCATAATGTCCGTGTGCCATAATTTATTTGCCCATTCTCCAATTGATGAGCATCCATTCACTTTCCAGTTTCTTGCAACTAAAAAAAGGGCTGCCACAAACATTTTTGCACATGTGGGTACTTTGCCTTCCTTTAAGATCTCCTTGGGATATAAGCCCAGTAGAAACACTGCTGGATCAGAGGGTATGCAGTTTGATAACTTTTTGAGTGTGGTTCCAAATTGCTCTAAAGAATAGTTGGATCCATTCACAGCTCCCCCAACAATGTATCAGTGTCTTGTTTTCCCACATTCCCTTCAACATTTGTTATTATCTTTTCCAGTAATCTTACCCAAACTGAGAGGTGTATAGTGGGATTGCAGAGATCTCATAATTTGCATTTCTTTGATCAATAGTGATTTAGAGCACCTTTTCATATGACAAGAACCAGTTTCAATTTCTAAACCTGAAAATTGTCTATTCATATCCTTTGACAATTTATAAATTGAAGAATGACTTGAATTCTTATAAATTGAAGTCAATTCTTTATATATACATATATATATACATATACATATACATATGTATTACATATATGTGTATGTAATACATATGTATTAGAAATGAAACTTTTATCAAGAATCTTTGAATGTAAAAATGTTTTCCCAGGGTTTTGTTCCCTTTTAAATTTGTCTGCATTACTTTTCTTTTCACTACAAAATTTTATTTTGTGATCAATAAGGATCTCTAGTTCTTCTTTGGTCACAAATTCCTTTCTCCTCTATAGATCTGAGAGATAAACTATCTTATGTTCTTCTAATTTGTATATAATATAATTCTTTATGTCTAGATCATTAATCTATTTTGATCTTATCTTGACATATGATGTTAGGTGTGGGTCAATGCCTAGTTTCTGCCATACTAGGTTCCAATTTTCCCAGCATTTTTTGGTCAAATAGTGAACTCTTATCCCAAAAGCTGGAGTCAAACACTAGATTACTATACTCATTTACTATTTTTTCTTGTGAACTTACTCTATTCCATTGATCAACTTGTCTATCTTAGCAAGTACCAAACAGTTTTGATGATTTATATCTGCTACAGCTAGGCCATCTTCATTTTCATTTTTCCCCATTAATTCCCTTGAAATTCTTGACCTTTTGTTCTTCCAGATGAATTTTGTTGCTTTTTTTTTTCATTTTTTTCTTTTCTTTTTTTATTTTATAATTATAACTTTTTTTTTTTTGGCAGTACATATGCATGAGTAATTTTTTACAACATTATCCCTTGCACTCACTTCTGTTCTGATTTTTTCCCCTTTCTTCCCTCCATATCTTCCTGTAGATGGCAAGCAGTCTTTACATGTTAAATATGTTATAATATATCCTAGATACAATATATGTGTGCAGAACCAAATTTCTTGTTACACAGGAAGAATTGGATTCAGAAGGTAAAAATAACCAGGGAAGGAAAACAAAAATGCAAACAGTTTACACTCATTTCCCAGTGTTCCCTCTCTAGGTGTAACTGATTCTGTCCATCATTCATCAATTGGAACTGAATTAGATCTTCTCTTTGTTAAAGATATCCACTTCCATCAGAATGCATCCTCCTACAATATTGTTATTGAAGTGTATAATGTTCCTCTGGTTCTGCTCATTTCACTCAGCATCAGTTCATGTAAGTCTCTCCAAGAGACTCTGTATTCATCCTACTGGTCATTTCTTATAGAACAATAGTATTCCACAACATTCGTATACCACAATTTACCCAACCATTCTCCAAGTGATGGACATTCATTCATTTTCCAATTTCTAGCCACTACAAAAAGGGCTGCCACAAACATTTTGGCACATACAGGTCCCTTTCCCTTCTTCAGAATTTCTTTGGGATATAAGACCAGTAGTAATACTGCTGGATCAAAGGGTATGCACAGTTTGATAACTATTTGGGCATAATTCCAGCTTACTCTCCAGAATGGCTAGATTCATTTACAACTCCACCAAAAATTCATCACTCCAAGATTCAGCACTATTGTTTCCTTTCATTTTAGCCAATCTGACAGGTGAGTAGTGGTATCTCAGAGTTGTCTTAATTTGCATTCCTCTGAGCAGTAGTGATTTTGAACACTCTTTCATATGAGTGGAAATAGTTTCAATTTCATCATCTGAAAATTGCCTCTTCATGTCCTTTGACCATTTATCAATTGGAGATTGGCTTGATTTCTTATAAATTAGAGTCAGTTCTCTATATATTTTGGAAATGAAACCTTTATCAGTACCTTTAACTATAAAAATATTTCCCAATTTGTTACTTCCCTTCTAATCTTGTTTGCATTAGTTTTGTTTGTACAAAGGCTTTTTAATTTGATGTAATCAAAATTTTCTATTTTGTGATCAATAATGATCTCTAGTTCTTCTTTGGTCACACACTCCTTCCTCCTCCACAAATCTGAGAGGTAAACTACTATCCTATGCTCCTCTAATTTATTTATGATCTCGTTCTTTATGCCTAAATGATGGACTTATTTTGATCTTATCTTGGTATATGGTGTTAAGTGTGGGTCCATGCCTAATTTCTGCCATACTAATTTCAAGTTTTCCCAGCAGTTTTGTCAAATAATGAATTCTTATCCCAAAAGTTGGGATCTTTGTGTTTGTCAAACAGTAGATTGCTATAGTCATTGACTTGTGAACCTAACCTATTCCGCTGATCAACTAATCTATATCTTTGCCAATACCAAATGATTTTGGTGACTGCTGCTTTATAATGCAGTGGGTAAACTTCCCAGCACAACCAGAACAAAGCCTTACTCCTTACCTAGTTCTTGTGGCTAGAATTTTATTAAAGGCTTTTAAGCAAGCAGTACAATTATCTGAGATAAGTCCTGACAAAATATACACCTTTTATACTAATGCACAAGTTAATGTGTGCTGTGAAACCATCCCAGAGTGGCAAATTTTATTAACCATGACTCCAAATTTTACACATGGGTCTCCATTAAAGATAACCAGACTGCAACATAATTGGCGATGGATTCTTGAAGAAAAGGTTTCTAAAGTTCCTCTTAAAGGACAAACTGTCTTTACAGATGCATCCAAACATAATATTTGTGCTGTATACTCTCATGACTTAACTATATAGGGAGTAGTCAGAAATCCTTTTCAGTCCACTCAGCAGAATTAATTGTATGCAATTATTTTAGCTCTTACTTGTTATCTGGGAGACATAAATAAAATATCTGATTTGGCCTATTCAGTAGGTTGAGGTACAATAGTTGTCACAGACCAAATAAAATTTGTAGCCTCCAATATATATCAGCTCTTTAAGGAACTTCAAGAGCAAGTGAGAAAGCATCCAGGTAAGATTTATATTTTGTATGTCCACTCTCATAGTGGATTTACAGGTCCTATTTTTGATGGTAATTCAAAGGCAGATAGCCTTCTAACTATGTTGGGCAATACTCCTTTATGTCAAGAAGCCCAAGAATCTCATTCTATATATCATCAGGCTGCCTGAGCTTTATATTTACAATTTGAAATAACAAAAGAAGAGGCTAGGAACATAGTATAAGCCTGTATAGCTTGCCTTCCTTTCCATGCTCCTACACTCCTTCCAGGGAAGAACCCTTGTGGTTTGAGACCTAATGAAAATTGGCAAATGGATGTGACCCATTATAAAGCTTTTGGTCATCTATCTTTTATCCACGTTGTTGTAAACATCTTTTCAGGATTCACTTGTGCAATACCAGAAGCAAAAGAGACAGCCTGAGTGGTCACTGGATTCCTTATAAAAGCATTTGCAATTATGGGTGTGCCACAAGCAATAAACAGACAATGGACCTGCATATACTTCTAAACATTTTGCAAACGTTTATGCACATTATAAGGTTTCACATACCACTGGCATACCTTTTAATCCTCAAGGTCAGGCAATAGTAGAGAGAAGAAACAGAGATATTAAGACACTTCTTCAAAAACAAAAGAAAGGGGGAGCCACAGGTACCCCTAGAGAATTTTTACATCTAGCTCTTTATACTATTAACTTCTTGATTATTGACAAAGATGCACTGGCTCCAGCAGACAGGTTTTATAAATGCACTGAAAGATAGTGTCCAGTTTGAGCAGCTCCACTGTCTTTAGATAATCATCAGGTGATGTGGAGAGATACAGAAAGTGGTGAATGGAAGTGACCATATAGGTTAACTGGTTGGGGGAGAGAGTTTGCTTGTATCTCTACAGCTTGAGAAGGAATAAGATGGGTGCCAATGAGCATACTCGCCTTGTCCTTCAGAGAGAGACAGAGCAGACCAAAGAAATGAAGGAGAAGACCCAAGAAACATCAGGTGGTTCCATTGCTGACTTTGCCCACCACTGAAAGAGACTGGCAGTTATGGCGTTTAACTCATGGACATCAAAAATTGTTGGACTTGAAAACCTTCAGGAATCATTGGATTCTCTGAGACATGATAAGACTATTGTAGGATTTGAAAGCCCTCAGGAATCATTGGATTCTCTGAGACATAAAACTGTTGCGGGACTTCAAAACCTATAGGAGTCATTGGATTCCCTAACATATAAAAAGACTGTTGCAGGACTTCAAAAACTTGTGGGGATCATTGGAATCCCTGACATGTGAAGCAATGGACAATAGATTGGTTTTGGACTATCTCTTGGTGCTGAAGAAGGCATAGGTGTGACTAATATTTACATACCCTCCTTCTAGAACTTCTGGAAATCTTTTACAAGATCTTGCTGATTTATATTGTTTATTATATCACTACTTGCATGTACAATTCATGTTTGTTGTACCACATCAAGCCTGCACTGACTGTGGAGAAAGTCATCACTAATAGCCTGTGCGTTATTGCTATGTGATTGTGTAATACCTCCTATGCTGATGGGTTTGTGCATACCTGTCTCTAATAAGATGTTTCAGTCCAGAAACCCGCTAGCAATCCCCACTTCCCTTTGGTGCTTTTCATCTCCCTTCCTGAGATGTCAGGGAGGGTGTGATTATTTCCTTTTTAGTGTTTTCACCTCCATTCCTGAGAAGTCAGGGATGGTGTGACCACCTGTCTTCTAAAACAAAAGAAAGCCGTAGATGTCAAGTGCTGCAAATGAGCAGATGCAAGGTAACCTGGTATGTGAAGCTAATTAGCAATTGGATAATTATTAACATGTTTGGAGGATGACCCTACTTAACTAATCGGTGCTGGCTTGATTGGTAGGTGTGGACAAAGAAGGGAAGTGATATCAGTGGGTGGAATAGGAGAAGGAGGGTCATTCTTTGGCAGTAGAGAGAGAGAGGAAGGAGGTGTGAAGATTCCTATATCTAATCCCCTGAGATCGACCCCAAAAGACCAAGAATAAAGACCTTTTGCTTATACTGACTCCGGCTGATTCTAAGATATCCATAGTCTCAACAAGGTCCTGTGACTGTGACTAAGTCCATTGTTCTTCTATAGTCACAATTCATAATATTCCTCTCTTTCTTGGCATTGAGAACACAGACTCTACTCTTTTTTGAATGACAACAAGGGGTCCTCTCCATCCTAAAAATGAGACATGGGCCTCTGCTTCTCTGTGGCTTCTGGTGCTATCACTTCTTTGGCCTTTGACATTGTCACCAGGAATTCTATATGGGCAGTGCAATAGAGTCATGAACCTAAGGCTAAACAAAGGTTTCTATGTGATATTCTAACCAATTGCTCAGCTCCCTCACCCTCCTGAGAGTTTCTAGAGCCAGTGGTACTGCCAATGCAGTTTCCCTTCCCCCAAGACATGACTTACACTGTGCTCCTATTCCAACATCTCTTTGTTGGTGAATCTCCTAAGGTATCTTGGGCTAAAAAAATCATTTTATCAAGTTTAAAAAAAGTTCTGCCTCTTTAGAAGCTGATTTGAGGCATTATTTTTGAATATTTTATAAGAACTTTTGGGAAATCTTGGATAAGTGGTTTTCTACTCTGCTATATTGCCTCTGTCTTTCCCCAATAACCCACAGAAATTTACCACTTTTTTTAACCAAAAAGAATAACCATTTTCTTAATATTTTTCTTCTGATTCAAATTTTTGTCATATTACTTTATTTAATTATAATCTTTCATTTCTACTCAGTATTTATGAAGTCTTTGGGGAAAATAATTTTTTCTTTAATTTTTTTTTAATTTTCAGTTGTTCTGATAATATTATATTCTCTAAGTTGGATTTTTAGCATTTCTGGATTCACAATAATATTTTATGGTGTTTAGTGATTTCATTAATCATTTCTCCAGCCTTCCTTACCTGTGGTTTATTGCAAGGAAGCTCTGCCTCCTGCTATGTTTTTATAGGGACAGTATACACAACTCTGAAGTCACCAGTTTCCATACTTACATTCGGGTCCTCTTTTTAGGTATCCCTAGATTTCCATTGTTCAAGGTGCTCAATGGTCAGGATTCTCCATGGTATATTAGGATAGAATGCTAGTGACCTTTAGCCCCAAATGCCTGAAGTATTCTAAGACTATCACATCACAATAATTGCATTTGTTCTCAATAGGGTATTGTCCTTAATTTCTTCCTGTCTCCACAGGAAGTTTTTGACTAATATGTGGGGCTTTTAAGGGAGCCATATCCACTTAGTGATTTCACTTATAAAGGTCTACAATTGGCCCTTTATCCTACTTGTTCTAGTGTCCTCTTTGCCTGTTGTCTATGACTATCAGGCAGAGTTTTTCTGCATATATGTGGAAAGTGATCCTTTATTATAATTTTCACTGGATTTCCTATAGTTGATATTTAGTCATTCCAGTCATATATGACTTTTTGTGACTCCATTTGAGTCTTTACAAAAACACTCGAGTGGTTTGTCATTTTAATTAGGAAGAACTGAGGAAAACAGAAATAGGTGACATGTCCTGAATAAGACAGCTAGTAAATGTCTGTGGCTGGATTTGAAGTCAAGTTATATTGACTCCAGGTCTGGTTCTTTGCTCCCTGAACAATCTAGCTACCCTTTACCACATAGATTTCTGGATTTCAAGCTTGATGCTATTTTCAGATTTGGACTGGAGTAGATGATGGAAATTTACTTTTATTTTCCTGGGAGATAGGGGGTAGGAATCATTCTTATTGTTTTCTTTCCCTAATATTGATACTGAATGATACTCTAGTTTTCCATTTTATTTCACCGAGCCTTTTGCAGCTTTTGGCTTCAGTCAAATTATCTCTTGAGAAGAAAATATAAGAAAAATGAGAGGTGAAAATATCTGGAAAATATTAGATTCAGAAAATATTTATTAAATGCTCACTATTGTTCAAAGACCTGGGAGACACAAAAGAAACCTGATATATAAGTGTCTATACTCTACTCTGAAAAAAATTAAATCTCAATTAATTTGAAAAGGAGATTTATTAAATATCTTAGGTGAGATGAAGATCATATATGAACCATTTATGTGTAAAGCAATATGTTAAATCCTGGACATACAAATATAACTAAAAACAAAAAAAAAATTAAAAAATACCTGTCATCAGGAAAATTATATTTTAAAGAAAGAAGGAAATATTCACAAGGCAGGTAAAATTGGAGGAGGCAAGGGAATAGGAAAGAAGCAAGAATCACTTGGGTTTTAGCTTGGCTACCATGTTTGGAAAGTTAGAAGAATGGCCAGGAAAGAGAACAAAGGTTAGCAGCCTGGGGTCCTCTCCAAAATGGAGATGCTGGATGGAACTCAACAATTGGGGTAAAGGCCAGTATGGAAAATGTTCCACAGTGTGATAACCTCTGCCATAATAAAAGTTCAGGTTGACCCTGCATCTAATATACAGTAGCAAAGTTGGGAAAGTCACAAGTAGCACAGTAGAATGCTGTGGCATGTGGTACTAAAACTTACCAAAGTTTTATTAAATGTAATTCCTATCAAATAATGATGATGATGATGATGATGATGATAGTTATATAGTATTTTGTATGTACCAGGCACTGTGCTAATCTGTTTACAATTATTATCTCACTTAATATTTTGCCCCTGAGGCAACTGGGGTTAAGTGACTTGCCCAGAGTCACACAGCTAGAAAGTGTTAAGTGTCTGAGGTCAGATTTGAACTGAGGTCCTCCTGATTTTAGGGCTGGTGCACCACCTAGCTGCCCCTATTTCACTTAATATTTGCAACAATCCTGGGAGGTAAATACTATTGTTATCTTAATTTAACATGAGGAAACTGATATTAAGTGACTTGCCCAGATTCACATAGCTAGTATCCATTATATCACCAGATTTAGAACAGTTATATAGGAAATACAGAGAACAACAGTTTAAGAACCAAGAGATCTGGGGTCAAATCTCAAACCTATGATTAATTTGCCTTTGTAACCTTGAATAGACAAGTCTAAAAATAAATAAATTAAAAGAAGTCTTCATGGCCACCTGAGAGTACATTTTATGTTGTTAAGGGGTTGAGGGTAGAGGACAACCAAGTGAAAATGGAAGAAGAAAAGATTGCCAGGTGGTGAGGCAAAAAAGAGAATGTTTGTCATAGAATGGTTCAATTCAACAAACTTTTAAAAGCACCTACTATTTCCAAACTAATCTGCTATATGTTGGATGAAGACAGAAATTAGTGACATGATTTTATGGAGCTTACAATCCAGTAAGCAACTATGACATATACAAATAACTATATATTTCCAGCAAAATAATTCTCTCATAAAGAGGACTAATCTTGTGCAATGAAATAAAGACTGAAATCTTGTAGACCTCAATTCAACGCCTATTCTGTCACAGTCTGTGAGACTACAAAGTAAGATGACAAGCTCTATTCCCAGGGAACTCTAGGACTACAAATTTCAAATGTAATGGTAATCTTCATAGCTAAAGAGAATTTCAACCATGGGAAATTTTGGTATAAACTTTACCTTATGAAATTATGGATCTGAACTCAAACTTTAAAAAAATGGTATAAAATGATATGAACAGAATTTTATCGACACATAATCCATAAATCAATAATAGGTAAGGAATAATCATTTTAGCCTATCAGGTTCAAAGGAAGCTTTATTAGATAGATGACAATTGATTTTTGAACAATGAATGGAATTTCAATAGATTGAGAAAATACAGATGAAGTTTTAGACAAACAAATGTAAGAAAGGTGATATGAAATTGTATTTGAGAAGAAAACAAACAAAAAGCTAATTTGTAAGCTTTTAAAGCAAAGAAAGTAATTTATCATATTCATTTTTCATATCTTGTCTTATTGAGAAATCTGAATCAATCCTGTTTATAGAAAAGAAAGTAGCTGTCTATATTGAAGCTAGTTCTGTCATTTCAGATATCCTGAAATCATTGTAGATCATAACACACCACCTTTGGTTATAATAACTACTATTGGTCTTGATGAGAGTTAATATAAATAGGAAACTGTGCTATAGACTTGATCATGTATAGAACTGGTCTTAAAACCTTGGAAAACACAAATAATCTTTGCTTCAAAAAACAACTATAACAATAATATTACTGTTCTTCATAAAAGAAATAAACCTTTCTGCTGTTCATTTATAGCTCACTTCCCCAAATAGTCACAAGCTTCCTTTTCATAGCCCTCAGAAGCAATACCTAGTCTATGTGAAAGAAGTAAAACATGTTAAAAATAACACCATTGGGACATCAGGCAAATTTTTAGAAAAGAGCCAGGAAGGAAAAGAGAGGGCTTTCAAAGGAATGGTATAGCAAAATGGAGCTTTTTCTATTGCAGAGTACAGAGTCAGCAAGGCAACCCATGCTGCACTTTATCATAAAACACAGACTTCATGGTGACAAAAGATAGTGCTCTAGTGCCAGAAAGAGGCCAGCATGGTGAGACTGGCAGCAAAAGAAAGCGCTTTGAATGAGAAAAAAAAAAAAAAAAAAAGATGAGAAGGGTGGCAGCTTATTCACTTCTAATAGGAATGGATTAAAGAACTGAGAAACTAAAAATAGACAACACCGAATTTTCAATTAATTGATTTTTTTTTAAATATTTCTTTCCACTTGCTTTTGTAGAGCATTAATCAATTCAAGTAACTTGAGGATTAGATACCAGACTAAGCCTTCTATGGTACACTATAAAGAAATTTTTACTTTTTAAAAAAGATATTCACCCCAACAATGAAATGTTAATTTTAATACCAATTTTAAAAGATATAATGGCTCCATAGTGATTCTTTACATGTGTAAAAATGCATGCTTGCAAATATATTCTGCCTATGATCAGTTAACATAAATTATAATTAATTTCACAACAGGGATTTTTAACATTTAAAATCAGTTATTTTTAATACAGGGTCCATGAACTTTATAATCTTGTTGATAACTATATTTTGATGTGACTAATTTCCTTTGAAATCATATGCATTATAGTTATAAATTTCAAAATGCTCTGGAAAAGTGTTTGTAGAATCCATGAATTAAAATAGTTTAAGAACCTGTGGTTTAAATGTTTATTAAATGAATTATATCAATTCAATATAGAAAAAAGGGCTCTGAATCATGACACCTTTTACCCAAATGAGAAATATATTCTCATTAAGGAAGAAATTGTCTTCCTAATCCTATCAATTATTTGTCTTTCACTGTTAATTTTATGCAAATCCTAAAGTGAAATAAACAGAGAGAAGACTATCTGATGTGAGATTGACATGAATTCATTCAGTGCTATTTTTCAAATTACTGTATTAGCAAGATATCATTTTCCAAGGTTCTATAAGTGTGCTAATAAACAGTTGCATTAAAATGAGTCATTTTCAGTATTTTCTGCACTTTTATGATCATTTCAATAGAATTTTCATATCTATAAAGGACAGAATGAAATAGAAGTGACTGAAATAAATTAGAAGTGATCATATCACATTGTTAAACATTTTGTTAAACACATCACGCAAACATGATATGAAATGAAGTGATTATGTTTTCACAGTGCAAATCTTTCCAATGTGTTTCCAAAACACTTTAATTTATAAGAGACATAAAATAAGATCCCAGGACAAGGAATATGAGATTTTGTTTTATCATTATTGAAAAATAGTCTTGAGCATTTCAGTGAGGTATTTGTCAATTTCAAGTTAGCCCCTATCACTACATTCAGACAGCATATATAACAGGCTAAAGAATGAGATCACTATTAAAGATTTAATATATTAACTGTCCTTGCAGAAAAAAATAAGCTCTTAAATTTTGATATTTTGTACTCAAAACACTGATCAGAATCATATTATAGGCATTCACTGGATTAATCAGTAAGATAAGTAGGATATTCCATTTTGATGGTGATCAAACTGACAACTTCTAGGTGACTTTTCCCTCTCCTGTCATAACAAAACAGATTTGTAGAGCTAAAATCTGAACTGGTCATTTTAACCAGAGAAGACAACAACCTATATTTCAAAAATGGTTTCCTTTCTCAATTTTTTTTTGCTTTTTTATGACATATAGGTGATAATAATCTGTGCCTCTTCTCTTCCTCTTTTTCCTTTATTTCTTCTGCTTAGTAGATATATTCTACTGAACTAGTCATTTAACCTCTCTTGTCAGGCTTTCCTCATGTGGGGAATACAGAGAGATAAGGTGAAGAACTTACAAGAATATGTGAATTATTTTTCTGTATTTTATTTTCATTATTTCTGTGTTTCCCCTATGACCTCTATAATATGTGCAGACTCATATTTATTTGAGTCTTGGTCAGCTATAAACATATTTACTTAACCTGAGCTGATGACATTTATCATTATTTGACATTTATCAATATTTAGTCTATTAGCTGGGCCACTATCTGCTTGATTAAGCCTGAAGGCCTGATTTTCTGTTTCCTAGAAATCAGGACATTTTGGGGAAACAGAAACCTTCCATTCCAATCTCTCCAAATAACAACAACCAATTAGATGCCTCCCCCCCCTTCTCAATTCATTCTTACTTGTGATATAATTTCTTGTATAAAAACGGTATCTTTACTACTTCTTTAGCCCTCCTACCATAAGCTTTCTCTTTCTTATCTCATGATGAGAAGGTTCGTCCTCCTGAGGTTTTCAATAAACAACTTTTCTGCCTTCTACTGAGTGATCTCTGAGTAGTCATTTTGGATAAGGGTCTTCTACATCCCTCACACTCATTTGTAAACTGATGAAATTGGACAAGATGGCTTCTGAGGCTCTTTAAAACTCAACATTGATGATTCTATGGAGCTATGTTTGCCTCATATGGGATAGATGACTTAGAGAATCATATTTACCTTGTGTTTCATCTCATTCAGAGTTTGAAAACTTCTACTTTAGGAAGTTCACAAGATTTTGAAGATCCATTTACTATATCAAAAAACAAATAAATGAACCTAATACTGTGGAGTTCGTATTATTTACCCTTATTGCATTATCTGAATTCACATTTCAATTTCACATTTGAGGGAGGAATTGAAAAAATTGGTTTAGAAAATCATGGGTAAAATCAATGAGTACTATTCAGTAGAGAAATAAATAATATACTCATGCTCAGAGGGGCATGTTACATGTTACATGTAAATACTGATTAGTATTTAATACTATTTTGTACCATGATATTTTTTAATGTATTGGAATAAACAAAAACAGTATCCAAGTACACTTTATGGTGAGTAAATGTAATAAATGTAAATGGAGACATGTTTTCAGACGTTAATCAATTTACTTCCATATATAATATTAAGAAAAGAGGATGGACTGGCCACCTAAGTTAAGTCAGTGACCTCAATGAGAAGAGTGGAGAGAGATTCTTTATATTGGCATATGGGAACTGGTTACTCTGGGAAAAGTGGCATTCAAGTGTGCCTAATTATCCCTTTTTATGACAAGAAATATTGTTTTTTGAGACTTATATACTTGTATTTTTGGTTAGGGTAGCTAGATGGTTCAGTGAGCAGAGTAACAGTCCTAAAATTAGGAATACTTATCTTCTGAGTTCAAATCTAGTCCCAGATATTTACCATCTGTGTGATCCTGGGGAAGTAATTTAATCCTTTTTGTCTCAGTTTCCTCATCTATAAATGAACTGAAGAAAGAAGTGATGAACCACTCCCAGTATCTTTGACAAGAAAATCCAAATTGAGTTATAAAGAGTTTGGCATGATCTAAATGGCTGAATAACAACAACAATAACAACAAAAGCAATTTTGGCTAGAAAGCCACAATCACCCAGTTTGATCTCCACCAATCTCTCCTAATTAAATAAGGAGAGACAAAAACAGAAAACTTTGTCTTTTGCTGGATTGATGCCAGGTTAAATTTACTTGGGTTTATAGACAACAATTCAATATTTTCAGGGACTAATAGTAAAAATGATAACAAGATTCCTATTTAATCCATCCTTTAAAGTATGAAGGAGGGTCAACTTTATTCTTTAGCTTAAGCTAGGAACTGAGAAATGTGGCTTGACAAAATAGGGAATAGAATAAATTACAGAATAAAATCAATAGAGTAGAAATTAGAAGTAATATTCATTTTTATAGCTTGAAGATTTCCAATGAGAGGGTTTACTTTCTTCTAGGTATAATAATGGAAAGTCAAAACCAAAAGGTATTTTACAGAGATCATATCCAAGCACTTCATTTTTTTTTTCCTGTGGAGCAAGCTAGAAACACAGGAAGATAAATTGACAATTATATTTTAAGAGACCAAATTTAGAGCCTTGCCTAGTAATAGTTTATTTACTTCTTCTACATCACAATTTTCTCTATCATTATTTGATATATCATTGGTTTAGTATAAGAAATTAAATGGGAATATTGTATAAACTTCAGATGGCACACAAACGTTAGCAGGTGACAGGAAAAATGTTTAGAAATTCATAAATGCATTAAAATTTATATCATTATATATTGTCAACACTGAAAAAAAGGAAAAGAAAAAAATTCAGACTATGTATTCTATGGTACACAGGGAGGTCCAACTCATTTCTAAAATATATAGAGAATTGACTCAAATTTATAAGAATACAAGCCAATTAATTAATAAATGCTCAAAGGATATAAATAATTTTCAGATGAAGAAATTGAATTCATTTCTAGTATATAAAAAATGCTCTAAATCACTATTAATTAGAGAAATGCAAATTAAGTCAACTCTGAGGTACCACTTCCTGCCTTTTAGATTGACTAAGATGGCAAGAAAAGATAATGATAAATGTTGGTGGGAATGTGGGAAAACTGGGACACTAATAAATTACTGATGGAATTGTGAACTGATCCAACCATTCTGGAGAGTAATTTAAAATTGTGCCCAAAGGCTATCAAACTGTGCATACCCTTTGATCTAGCAGTGTCTCTATTGGGTCTGTTTCTCAAAGAGATTATAAAAAAAAGGAAAAGTAGCCACAAGTGCAAAAATGTTTGCAACATCCTTTTTTGTAGTGACAAGGAACTGGAAACTGAGTGGATACCCATCAGTTGAGGAATGGCTCAATAAATTATAGCATTTGAATGTAATGGAATATTATTGTTCTATAAGAAATGATCAGCAGATTTCAGAAAGGCCTGGAGGAATTATTTGAATTAATGCTAGGTAACATGAGAAGAACCAAGAAAACATTATACACAGAACCAAGAAGATTATGTGATGATTTAACTGTGATAGACTTGGTTCTTTTCAACAATGAGGTGATTCAGAGCAACTCCAATAGTCTTGTGATGGAGAGAGCCATTTACATTGAGACAGGATTGTGGGGACTGAATATGTATCACAACATAGCATTGTCATCTCGTTATTGTTATTATTTGTTTGCTTCTTTGTTGCTTTCTCATTTTTATTGTACACCATGATAAATGAAATAATTATATAAGATTGCACATGTTTAATCTAAGTTGGATTATTTGTCTAGAGAAGAGAGGGGAGAGAGGGAGAAAAATTTGGAACACAAGGTTTTGCAAGGTGAATGTTGACAGCTATCTTTGTATGAATTTTGAAAAAAAAGAAAATGCTATTATTATATAAAAAGGGAAGGATCAATAATTTTTACATGGGTTTTCCAGATCATGGGAGTGCCATGGCCCTAATCCCAACAATTTGGAAGGTATAACTATAATAGTGCTTTAAACTGACTACTATTGTTTGTAATTATGATCAAGTAGATAAATTCAAACTATCTTTGCATTTTGGTCCATTAAATATATAGAAAGAACTATACAATTTCCCTCAACCGTCCTTTATCAGGTGAAACATTCCCAATACTTTCTACTGGTCATTTTAAGGTAAATTCTTGTACTCATTTGGTAACCCTACAACAAGAGTTTCATTTTAGATAGACTCAGTGGGAACAGAGATAGAGAAAATAATTTTAGAAATATAGCTGAAACAGAATCTATGAAACTTAGTGAGTTTCTGTGGCTTGATGGACAGGGAAGAATCAAATTTGGCACGTAAATTTTAAGATTAGATAAAAGGAAAAATGATAATGCTTATGTTTCTCTTACAGCAACTTTAAGCTTAATTTATATTTCTCAAGTAGAGATATCAAATAGGTCAGATAAGACATATCCTTAATACAGAGAAAGAGATCAGAATGAGAAATTTTACAGTAGATAATTATATATATATATATATATATATATATATATATACATACATATACACAGATATACATATAAATAAAATTCATATGTATATAGATAGATATAGATATATTTACACAAAAGACAGGGGAAGAAAAACAGGGAGTATGACAGAAAAATAAGAAATTTATTTACATATATACATCTTCTCCTTATGTTCTTTTGGCCTAAAAAATATATTGAAACTGAGCTTCATATGTTATTTTATAAAGATGGGGTTACATTACTAATAATTCCAAGAAAGTAAAAAAATAGATGATTCTCAGACAAATAAGTGTAGGAAAAAAATCTATTTTTTGCTCAACTTTCCACTCTGCACTCAGAGACATAACAATATATTCTAATGCTGTGACACCAAAATATTACTAATTAACAGATTATTGATACCTCACTCACAGTGTCCAGAAATGAATAAATCATAATATACTTTATAAATAAACAATACATAAATACACATATATGTTGTATTCACACACATGCTTATATATGTGCACATGGATGAACATATGAATATAATCCACTTATAAATTTAAATACTCATATAAATAGATAAGCATATGCAATATATAATCTATGTGTGAGTATGCATAGATATGCACAAATTTAAGCAGCAAGCTATTCAAATGTTAGGTATTTTCCACCTTGGATATTTGAGTGATTGTGATTAAAATATTCCATAAAATATAAATACATTCCATCTAATTTAAACTCCTTAAACACACACACAGACACAAACAGAACTGAGAACTAAATGGTATTTAGGAGTCATTTATATGTTCTCTCATCTTAAAATAAACAAATTATTTTAACAGAGGATTTGAATTTATATAATGTTGAATCTGCAGTTATAATTAAAAATTCAGCAATGATAACTGATTTCATTGTCCTATAAGCAGTAAATCAGAGTGTTTTATTAATAAGATAATAAAGGAAAATTGCTGATTTTGAAGTACAAAATGACCTTCATTAAACTTCCATTTGTAAGTCAACATAATTACATTGATATTTTATAGTTTTATATTCATAACACATTAAATATTATTGCTCATGAATATTTTGTCCTAATTATGAAGAGGCCACGGATCTTTTCTGGTAAATTTTAAAAGTATACTCATCCAAATAACTCTCAAAGTCTTTCTGTGAACTCAATTGAGGAGTATTGTTTTACTATAAATAATAGTCATAATAATTAAGATGGTCTTCAATCGCAAACAGCCAAATAAGAAGGTGTTTTTTTTTTTTGTTTGTTTTTTAAATGCAATGGAATTTTATTTTAGAAATATTTCCTTATTTTATCATATGTGAATACTGTAGAATCCTGATACTTACTATCTTCCAGAAATATACTCACTCTTTTCTAGTTATTTTCCTATTCAGTAGTGATAGAATTTGATCTTACCCAAACATATGAGAAATGAGAAATATGTTTGAATGGTAGATCGTCCAGGCTGACAGTTCTTGGAAGTTTTAAATATTTCAAATTTTATGTATTTATCTTTAAGTGAAAAAAAAAACCTTTTAAATATTATTGAATGACATATAAATCCTACTTCTATATATTTCCCATTTCAATATCTATGTCATTCCTATCATTTAAGACTATCTTTATAAAAAAGAAAATGGAACTAAAATTTACAGAAGTATTATGACTTAAATTCCTCATTAACAAAATTCTTCACCTAAATTCCTCTTACAAAGTACTGAATTTCCACAATTTGTTTAAGCATTTGTGGGTTCAATAAACACTATTTTTGAATTGAGCCATTAGTAGCTATGAATATCTTAAGTTCAATGAACTCACAATATTTGCCTTAGTAATAAAACTGAAGTTGAGTAGGGCAAAGGCAAAGTAACAATTATGTTCAAAGAGCTAACTCAAAATAGTACTAGTACTAGTTGTATTAGTGATAGTAGTAGCAGCAGCAGCAGCAGCAGCAGCAGCAGCAGCAGCA
The DNA here is from genome assembly GCF_048593235.1 of Sminthopsis crassicaudata. Taxonomy (NCBI): domain Eukaryota; kingdom Metazoa; phylum Chordata; class Mammalia; order Dasyuromorphia; family Dasyuridae; genus Sminthopsis; species Sminthopsis crassicaudata. The sequence goes on from NC_133621.1 coordinate 264,142,156, forward strand.
GCAGTAGTAGTAGTAGTAGTAGTAATAGTAGTAGTAGGAAGAGGAGGAGAAGGAAGAGTTGCTCTTGTCATATTTATAGTAATAGCCAGCATTTATTCATTGCTTATTATGTCAGTTATTGTACTAAATAATTTATAATTAAGTTTTCATTTCATCCTCATAACAATCCTAGGAGACAGGCTTATTCTGCTATTCTCCCCATTTTAGAGTTTAGGAAAATGAAGCAAATACATGTGAAGTCACTTCCTGATTTCACTCAGTTAGAAAGCCTGAGATTGGAATTCAAATCAGGTCATGTTGACTTCTGCAGGAGATAGAATAATATCTACTGCAAAATGTAGTTTCCTCTTGTCAAGAGGAAAGAAAAACAAGTGCACAAATAGGTGAAAACCTATCATACAATACCAAGTTTAAAAGGCCAAAAAAACAAGACCTCAGCAAATTTTGATGGGAAACTGAGGAGAAATAGCTCACTTTTCAGAGAAAAGTATTGAGAAAAGCTTCATGGAATAAGAGAGCACTTGATTAAGGCCTTAAACAAAGAGTATGATCATCACTTGAATGGGAAAGCACAATGGAGAGATCAATATAAAAATAACCCTGAATAAAAATATATTTATAATAAAATAAAAGATTTTCAATAGAATATGTGCTTAGACAGCATCATCAAAAGTTTATACTTTATTTAGTTACCCTAAATAAAACACAGAATCTTGTTAGGGGAAAGAGTGGAACATTAGGGAATGATATTTATTGAACACCATGAAAGATATTAGAAAAATTTGACATTATTTAAACTCTAAGTATAATAAATTAATGAGAATGAGAATATCCATAAATGCAGAAATTTTATTATAAAATACACCACTCATTTTAATATAAAAAGCATCAGTATTATCACAACATTTTCTCAACAAAATAATGAATGCTATCTGAATAAAATAAACAAACAAACAAACAAACAAAAACACCAGTTTTATTTATGAGGGGGAAACAATAAGAAATTCCTTTGTAATATCAGGGGCAAAGCAAGAGATATTACTGTATCTATTATTAATAGATATATTTCTGAAAAAGTTCATGACAGTGATTTTTTAAAAAGACAAATAAAATTAATAAACTTCCTTTACTGAGATGTTAATTCTCTTTTCATAATTTTCTTCATGACTCTAATTTGTTTTCGTATTTTTCCCCCTATACTACTCAACTATTCCTTTAGCTCTTCCAGGAATTCTTGCTCATCTTATGTTCAGCTTAGATTTTGTTTCTTGAATAGTTGATTGTACTTGTTTTTATCTTCTTGTTTTCTGCTGAGTTTGTTTCTTTATATTCCTTATGAAAAAAGTAAGATTTTATTGTCAAGTTTTGTTTTGTTGTTTGCTCATTTCTCCTACTTAATTTTTGATTTTCAACTTTGTGTTAAACTTGGGATTATGTAGGGTAGTAAATTTCTCAAATTTCAGAATGTTTACTCTTGCTACTCTCTATTGTTACTATTTCTGGGGGCTTTTGAAATTTTGAGGGCAAATACAATCAAAGAGTGTTTTAGTAATAAAATATTAGATTAATTTGGACAATGGAGTTATATGAATGAAGGTGAATGCTATTGTTTACCTCTTCCATGTTATGGTCACTTAATAAATTACTCATCCAAATGAGTACTTCAAAGTCACATTTCCCCCATTTTTAAAGGATAATGTCCATTTAAAAGCAAAACATCAAAATATATAATTATCTAAAGAGTAAGAGAAATTGCATTCAAATTACTGATAAGTCCAAATGTTTAGTTCTATAAAATTACTTTAAAATTATTTCTGTCAAACACATATTTGAGCTGAGTCAGTCATTTGTGTTTTTAAAACAAAATCAATGAGAAAGGGAGAAATGGAAAAAGAGAGACAGTAAGAAAAAGAGAAAGAGACAAAGAGAGATGAAGAGAAAGAGAGGGAGAAAGAAAAAATAGTAAATTTTAAAGACACAGTTGATGTTCTTTAAAAGGGAGATTTCATTTTCAAACTTAAAAATAATTTTAGCAAATTTAGTATAATATACTTTATATTGTCAAAGATAATATACAAATTTTGTATAAGCACAAAGATTTTACATTGGAGAAAATCATTTTTGGTAATCATAAGCTACTTCTTTCCAATATCATTTCGTTTCTATTATCAGAGCTCACTAATTTTGTTCTTCTTACATCCTATGTGCAACTGCATGTAAGTTTTTAAAGTTAAATATTGATATCGTAATATCATTTTTGGCACTGAGCTATCTAAAGAATGACCTACTTGGAATCCAATGTGAATAACTCTAGAGAAATCTTAATTTCTCTTGATTAGCATCAATAACATGATCCTACTAATAGGTGTTACAAGATATTTAGAAAATGCTGATTTAGCTTCTTAAAGAAGTCATAAATTAGATTTATGGAAAGACACCTTTCATCTCAATGATAGAGATACTTATTGTAAGAAATGACTTGTCAGTAAAGCACAAAACAATTAGCTTTAGGCTTTAATAAAATATGAGGTTCTAGTCTTGTCTTATTTACAAACATACCAACCGGTTCAACTGATAGATGTTTGTTTGAAATTCCATGCCCACCTTTCCATTAGTGCACATACACAGAAACACACACATGCATACAAAACACAAAGACAAACACACACACACTCTCAAAACACAAAAAACAACAAAAACCTCCACAACACTAATTCATGTGTGTATGTTTCTGTTTTTATTTTTTTGTAGAAGCAGCAAAGTGGAAGAAATACCTTCTTTCCATGCAAATTATTGATTTTTTTCCCCCTCTTAGGGGAAAAAAACAAAAACAAATCCCTAGGAGTTAATTGGACCAGAAAACTCAAGACTTACCTTTTTTTGACACAGTTTTCCTGTATAGTGCTTATATTGTTAAATTTTCCTAGTCATTCATGTAAGTAAAAAAGACTAATTTAATGAAGTTGGGGTTCTTTAAACCATATGGATTAACCAATAATTCTGGAATCACCGCACCTTGGTCAGCTGAACAAAATGTTTCCTTATAGAAATGTAAGAGGTGTTTTCTAAGGAAGCTAATTGAAAATTTATTTTTGTTGATCATTATTTTTTGTTTTATGGATAAGCATTTATTCATTTAATAAGCTGTTATTAATCACTTCAAGAAAAATTAAGATGCCTATTGACGAGGATGAGAGGAAAATATAAAAATTGGCATAGAAGTTAAATTTGAAAAAAGAAAGAAAGAAAGAAAGAAAGAAAGAAAGAAAGAAAGAAAGAAAGAAAGAAAGAAAGAAAGAAAGGAAGAAAGAAAGAAAGAAAGAAAGAAAGAAAGGAAGGAAGGAAGGAAGGAAGGAAGGAAGGAAGGAAGGAAGGAAGGAAGGAAGGAAGGAAGGAAGGAAGGAAGGAAGGAAGGAACAAAGGAATGAAGGGTATAAGATCATGCTAATTTTTGACAAAAAGGGGGAAAATGAAAGCAGTGTCTGATTTTATAATCTTGGGATAAAAAATCATTGCAAGTGGTGACTACAATTATGAAATTAAAATATTATTGTTCCTTGGAAGGAAAACTATAGGAAATGTGGACAGCACAGTACTAAGAAGAGACATCACTTTGTCAAAAAATACAAATTATGATTTGTTTTGTTTTGTTTTCGGTAGCAATGTATGATTATAAGAGTTGAACTATAAGGAAAGCTGAGTGTTGCAGAATCATGCTTTTGAACTGTGATACATGGAGAAGACTTTTGAGTCACCCTTGAACAATAAAGAGTTTAAATCAGTCAATATTTAAGAAAATTCATACTATTCACTGGAAGGTCAAACACTGAAGCTGAATATTGGGAATACTGAAGGTAAAAAGAAAAGAAGATGGTAGAGGATAGGATGGACATATAGTATCAAATAATCTCCATTGCTTTCAACAGATTTCAAGAATCAGTGAAATTTTAAAGGATCAGTATGTTATGATGTATAGGATCATGAAGAGTAAGATATAACTGAATGTCTAAACAGCAACAAAAGAAAGAGAGAGAGGAAGGAAGGAGGGAGGGAGGGAAGAAGGAAGGAAGGAAGGAAGGAAGGAAGGAAGGAAGGAAGGAAGGAAGGAAGGAAGGAAGGAAGGAAGGAAGGAAGGAAGGAAGAGAAGAGGAGTGAAAGAAAGAAAAAGAAAAAAAGGAAAATTAATTCTTAGGGGAATGATCTTTATTTTTCTCTTTTCCTTTCATTCTCCATTTGCAAGTATTTGAAATCACAGATTATTTTAAAGCAAGTCTCAGTGTAACTTTGACATCATATCTTATTACAGATATGTGTGTGTATGTGTGGCATTACAAATACCTTATATACAATCTCTTCCAGAAATCTTTTAGAAACATTTGATACTAATGATTATAAGATTATATGCTATTACTTATTGTTACAAAATCCTTTGGGGACATAAATTAAGACTTTGAGCTCTAAAATATTTCTTTGAGTCATAACAAAAGAAGTGCATGAGTCAAAGAGAAAAACTCATCGTCTCAATATTCATTAACTTTCTTTTTTAAACATTATCTTCAATATTGGTATAGTTTTTTAAAGTTAGGGGCCACTATATTTACCCCTAAAATCTACTTAATTTCTTCCCTTTCAATGATATAGACTTTATTGGAGATAAACATTTCTGAATTCAACCACAATCACTGAGCTCCAGTTAGGATAATTCCTAATACCTAGGTGACATAATTTCCTCTAAATAATCCTACATTTACATTTTACATTTCTGTTTTAACCCTGATGTCTTTGTGATGGTAGTAGGAATGGAATCCCCAGTAGGGATTCCACTGTTGGTGGAATTGTGAATACATCCAGCCATTCTGAAGAGGAATCTGGAATTATGCTCAAAAAATTATCAAAACTGTGCATCCCCTTTGACCCAGCAGTGTTACTACTGGGCTTATATCTCAAAGAGATTCTTCTTCAAAGAAGGGAAAGGGACCTGTATGTGCAAGAATGTTTGTGGCAACCCTCTTAATAGTGGCCAGAAACTGGAAACTGAGTGCATGCCCATCAATTGGAGAATGGCTGAATTAATTGTGGTATATGAATATTATGGAATATTATTGTTCTGTAAGGAATGACCAATAGGATGATTTCAGAAAGGCCTGGAGAGACTTACATGAACTGATGCTGAGTGAAATGAGCAGGACCAAGAGATCATTACATACTTCAACAACAATACTATATGATGAACAATTCTGATGGACGTGGCCCTCTTCAACAATGAGATGAATCAAATCAGTTCCAATAGAGTAGTGATAAATTGAACAGCTACACCCAGCAAAAGAACTCTGGGAGATGACTATGAACCACTACATAGAATTCCCAATCCCTCTATTTTTGTCCACCTGCATTTTTTATTTCCTTCATAGGCTAATTGTACACTATTTCAAAGTCAATTCATTTTGTACAGCAAAATAACTGTATGGACATATATACATATATAGTATTTAACTTATACTTTAACATGTTTAACATGCATTGGTCAACCTGCCATCCTGGGGAGGGGGTGAGGGGAAGGAGGGGAAAAGTTGGAACAAAAGGTTTTGCAATTGTTAATGCTGAAAAATTACCCATGCATATATCTTGTAAATAAAAAGGTATAATAAAAATTTTTTTAAAAAAGAATGGAGTCTAGATTCTTTATTCTGGCCCAGTCTTGATCTCAGTGCAAGAGGCATGAGAGCTACCACAAGAATGATCAATTTCTCTCTTCCAATCCTTTTTAGCCTTTATATTATTTATTGTAATTACATCCTTACAGCATACTGATTATGGGTGAACTTAGAGAACCATTACATCAGCATATTAAGTACTAAGTGTATATGTGAACTAGAGAACCATTATCTCATCAATTCCACTGAGTTAACATCTTGTTTTAAGTATACTTCTTTCAAGTATAGTCTCCAGAGTTCCAGCCCTGTACATATCTACATTAGAAAATTTAGTTCTATTCAACAAACATTTGCTAAGTTCTGAATATGTGTCAGATGTTGTGCCAGACAGTGACCATACAAAGAAAAAAAATTAACTATGTATGCCCTAAAGGAACTTGCATAAAGAATTGTGAGAAAGAAAAAAAGAATTGGAGCAGTTGTTATTTTTAGCCACTTCTCCACAAGATTAGAGGATTTTTTTTTCCAACGGTTTAGACACCTATATATTATGTGTGTATATTGCAAAGACACAAAAACATATTTGTATTTGTTTAAATATATATATATATATATGTATGTATATATAAAATTGCATTGATACAAAACAAAATGAAACAATAAAAAATACACTTCATTTCTTGACTCCATTAATGTTGACTTGTTTTCTCTCAACAGAAAACAATGTTCTCCTTTGACATCTCTGCCTCTTGGATTCCTTGAAGATCCAGGTAAAACCATATCTTCTATCAGGAGCCCTTTCCCAATCTCTCTTAATTCTATCACCTCTGTTAATTTTGTTTGACTTATCTTGTATTGCGTTGTTTGTGCATAGTTGTTATATATAGACTCTGTCTGAGTCTTTTGTTTCTTTCTTAGGTAGCCTGATAACTTCCAGCTGCCAGAGGCTGCTTACCTAGTTGCTGCCACACTTTGTGTGGATGCCCAGTTGCCTCTAGAGAATCCTTACTATAATTCAGAACTTTTTAACCCAAGCTTCACACCAGACTCAGCCTTACCCAAAAGCAGGATTTACAAGTCCATACGATCATGTTCAGCATATATGTTCTTCCCATAAGAAGTAGATGCCAGTTCATTTAACAAAAAATCATTGCATCAAAGTTTATACACTTTCTTTTATATGTAGACCATTGTCCAAAGGGAAAACGCTTATTTTTATAATGTTCTCTTATCAACCATAAAAGTAATTTATTAAAGTTTAGGAAAAATCCCAGAAACAATTTTCACTGCAACTCTTTAGATTCATGTCACTATTAATAAATAAGTTATTTGATAAGAGAATGTAACAGATATCCTGGTATGGGGGTAATAAGAAACAGCAGGAGCTTGAGCTTAGGTGAAATTGAAATTAATTTTCTCGGTTTAGATGCTAGGCTGTCTCCGATGACATGGCTGTTTAGTCTTAGCCAGTGTAGGTGTGAAAGCCATAATATGAAAACTGACACATCCAAATAGAAAAGGAGACAATATTATAATTTGGCTTCACAGTCCTGGTGAGCTGGGGTGTGAAAACAGGAGACTGATTCTACAACCAAGTTGAATTAAAGAGGAGCTACAGGGGACCATCTCAGAGGAAAAAACATGGACATTATATATTTTTTTTTCATTTTTTACAAGACTACTAAGAATAAAGTCTGATTTGCTGACATTTATGCTTGAGGAATTTCATTTCAGCCTCTACCTAAGGATCAATTTCTGCTGTCATCAACAGAATAGAAAGTTCCTCATTGCATGATTTTCAAGTCCCCTTTCTTTGAATTAAGAATTTTATTTCTGAACTTGAGTTTATTTTATCTTTAATAGCCAATTAAGATAGCAATTGTACTGTTGTTGTTGTCTTAATAAGCGCAGCAGAATGCATTGTGGGCACAGACCACTGGAAGGTCAAATCAGCTGGATAGATGCAGCAGGCATTCAGTACAGGTTGAATGATGGAGCGACTTAATAGCTGCCTTTCCAATGAACAAATTCACTTTTTACAAATTGAAACAGTCTTATTTTATTTCACCAGTTCTGGCATCGTACACAGCTTCACTGTTGGTAATAATCTCATTTAAAAGGCCCACTGAACAGACTATCATCTTGATGTTACTGAGACCATGGCTCTCGTCTAATTTTGATTCCCCTCTAGGGCACTAACATATGGCAGGGTGATCAGTCTCTAGATAAGTGGCTCAGGCCTAAGGGAAATTCTTGCCTATATCAATTCTTTCCCCAGTTTCTGATACAGGCTTCCTTCTATTTTCTTGTGCTAACAGTATCACAATTGTTGGCAAGGATATTTTTTTTAAATAAACTACAATACTAGAATATAATCTGCTTTTTGACTTGGTGATTCTTTTGTCTTCCTCAAAGTTTAAGTTGGAAAATGTGCCAAGATTATGTGAAAGCAATGAGAAAATGATGGTGGCAATGATTAACTTAAAAAGAATCATAAAAGTGCTTTGTGATATTTACTGTTGCTTATATAATACCTAGTATTTGTTCTATATTTAATACATAAAAAATCTAGCAGTTAAAATAATGCTTTTCTAGTGACTCATTATATGAATTCTTATGATTCAAAGTATAATTCTTTTTAGCATTTATTTAACAGGTATGATCAGTACATTGGTGGTTGTATTATGACCATTTAAATACACCAATATTATGATTTTAAATTATATTTAAAATATAAATTCAAGAATAAAAAGTTTGTTGTTATTATTAAAAATCCTCTTATTATATACTTCATAAACTGGAACATTTTTAATTGCAATAACATTTTTGAAGTTATTGAGGAACCAATAATAATAATAATAATAATAATAATAAGCATTTGCTCTATGCCATGTATTACTCCATATGCTAAAGATAGAAGAAGTGAAAAGAGTCTCTGCCCTTGGAGAGCATAAATTCTAATGGGACGCAAAACATTTATAAATCAGACAAAACAGAATAAATACAGAATAGAGAAAAAAAGAAGTAATTTCAGAGGAGTTGGTATAAAAAGTAAAACTAAGAATCACCAGACTGGATCAGGTTTTTGTATTGTATTTGTATGTTTTTGTATTGTATTTTTCTCATGTTGCTTCTGCATAATGGTTTTAATATAGTAACTGATTGTCTAATTTCTTCATCACTGAACTTCACCAAATATAAATTTTAGCAAGTTTTGCTTCTTTGGAAAGACCTCAAGTATAGGCTAGGCAATAGATTATTTGGGCTTTAGATTATTATGCTAATGGCAGAAAGGGTCATTACCCAAATTTTGTCCTCTTAGTTATAAATCCTTTGAACATAGCAATCCAAATGTAAACTATTTATGTTCTAAGGATCTTTACCCACCTCATTCTCACAGATGAGTTTTGAATCCTAGGAAAATGTTTTATCTCTACTCCACCCCATCACCAAGTTTTATTGATGTTCCTAAAGACTCAGAAGTGATCCTCTAACGTCTTTGGTCTGGGCCCTCACTTGTGTGCTTTCCCCCAAGATTATCCACTTGAGAGTATAGTCATCCAATTTAATACAACTTTTTTTTTTAAAGAAAAGGGACATTTAAAGGGATATTGACTAAATAAGCAATAATGTTTGGCACAAATCATTCCACCAAAAGTCTGTGCTATTTTTCTCCCACAAACATGTGCATAATTCAGCAGAAATTGAGTTCAAAAAGAATACATGTAGCAAAAAGTTAGCTTCCTCTTTTCTTCCTCATCTCAGATCACTCAAGTGCCTTCTGGAACTTTATGCTCCATCATTCCTGTCTCACATGATGAAATGGATTTGCTTCTTACCAATGCTGTCTCATAATTTTTCAAGTGATCCCATTCTCTCTCCTTCAATGTATTGCTTCTTCTATCATCACCACTCTTATTTTCAATGTCTTCCTTTCTTTGGCTCACTTCCTATTGTTTACAAACACATCCATATGTCCTTCCCTGAACTCATTTAATTCTACCCTTCACTAACAAAGAGTCATTCTGTATCTCTTCTGCCCTCTGTACCTACATAGACTCTTGAAAAGGATTACATTAGATAGCCCCACTTTACTCTAACTCTCACAATTCTTAAGATCTGACTTCTGACCTTATCATTTGATTAAACCTGCTCTCTCCAAAGGTACTGATGATCTATTAGTTTTAAAATCCAATGTTGTTTTCTCAAACTTCATTCACTTTGACCTTTATACAGCCTTAGACACTGCTGATCATTCTTTTCTGGTTGTGTGAGATTTTGATCTTTCCTGGTTTTCCTCCTACTTATTTGATCACTTTTTTGTCTGTCTTCTTTGTTGAATGCTCCAATAGATCATACTGTCTAATCATAATTGTCCCTCAGAATTTCTGCTCTAAATACTATCTCTCCCTCTATACTACATAATATATACTAGGTAATCTCATCAGCTCCTTTGCATATAGTTACCTAGATTGATAGCTTTTAAAAAAAATCAATAGTGTTTTACTTTTCCAAATGCATGTAAAATAGCCTTCAGCATTCATTTTTGTAAAATTTTGAGTTAAATTTTTTACTCCCTCCCATTCTCATCTATCCTCTCCCCAAGACAGCAAATAATTTTACAGTTTAAATATGTGTTGTGCAAGAAAAATCTTACAAAAAGGAAAAAAAAAACTACTCAAAAGAAAACAAACAAATAAAAAGGTAAAAATACTATGCCTTGATCTTCACTAATCTCCATAGTTATTTTTCTGGATGTGATCAGCATTTTCCACCTTAATAGATTGGTAATTCTCAAACCTACTTTTCATTTTCCACTCTTTCTGATGATCTCCAGTTGCCATTCAGCATCTTCAAGTAGATGTCCAGTAGATCTTAAACTTAATATTTCCAAAACAAAATTCATTATCTTTCCCTGTAAATGTTTTTTTTTCCCTTCCTTACTACCTTTCCTAATATTGTTGAGATTAACACTACACTCTCAGTTCTTCAAACTCTCAATCTAAGAATCATATTGGATTCCTCACTGTCTCTCAACCCCCAGATACAAACTTTTCCAAGGCCTAACAATCTCACCTTTGCAATATATTAAAATAGGCATTTTTCTCTCCTCTGATACTGCTACCACTTTAGCGCATGCCTTAATCACCTCATGTCTGGACTACTGAAGTAGCCTGCTGGGGGTTCTGTCAACCTCAAGTTTTTCACCAATCTATCCTGTCTGTAGTCACGAAAATGATTCTTCTTCAATCCATATTTAATCATGTCATCCCAGTCCCCCAATTAATAATACCAGTGTCTTCATAATGTCTTTAGTATCAAATAAAAAATGTTTCATTTGACAATCAAAAGTCCCTCTTACATTTACTTGAGTGACATTGGCCTCCTATATATTCACAAACAAAATATTCTATCTCTCTGTTCCAGACATTGTTTCTAATGATCAATGAGGCCTGGAACAGTGTCCCTCCATTACTCCAATTATTGACTCCTCTGACATCTCAAATAAAATCTCACCTTTTCCAGAAGCCTCACCCAACTCCTCTTGATTCCAGTGCCTCCCCACTATTGAATATTTTCTATTTATCATGTATATATCTTGTTTAATAAATATTTGATTCTATGTTGTCTCTTTGATTTGATTATAAGTTCATTGAGGTCAGAGACTCTTCTTTTTTCCTTTTTGTATTCCTATAGTTTAGCATAGTCTTTAATAAATGTTTATTTATTAACTGATTAATTGATGTGATCCTGGAAAGCTCACAACATTGTTCTTAAATGTGTTTCTTTGGTGAAGTTCTTGTTATTTTTTCTTGCATATTTTTCTTGATTTCCAATAAAAGCGCTGTTGGCAGTGGATCCATTTTTGACTATAGTACAGCAAAAGGAGAATGGAAGATCCAACATTGTTCAGGACACTTAAAGCTTGCAAGGTTCTCCTACAACTCCTACAACTCAATGCAAAAGTCTAGGTTTCCTCTGTTGTCTCCTTCTCCAGGGGATACTTACTTAGGTGTTTTAGGACTACATTGTGCTTTCTCCAATTTCTGGAATGGCTCCATTTCTAAGCATATTGATAATTGCCAATCCATCTTTGGGAAAACTTCTGATTGTCGTTAAATTCTCTTCAAATACCACTTTTTCTTCAGTGGTAATGACAGAAAATTAAAATAAGGTGTCAACATGTAAAGAATCTGTCAACTGGCATAAAGTTGAGCAAAGTAGCTCCTAACTATTATTCTAATTTCCTCTTTATCAGTGGTGAGTTCTCCCTTTTCCTTTTCAAGACTAACAATTTGCTTTTTCTCTTTCCTTTTGTTAATCAGGTTTACTAAGGGTTTATCTATTTTGTTGTTTTTTTCATATAACCAACTCTTAGTTTTATTAATTAATTCAATAGTTTGTTTTTTTTTTTTACTTTCAATTTTATTAATCTCACCTTTTATTTTTTGAATTTCAAGTTTTGTGTTTGGGGGTTTTTAATTTGTTCCTTTTCTAGCAATTTTAGTTGTAAGCCCAATTCGTTGGCCCTCTCTTTCTCTATTTTATGCAAGTAGGCCTCTAGAGATATAAAACTTCCCCTTATTACTGCTTTAGCTGTATCCCACACACTTTGGTATGATGTCTCATTATTGTCATTTTCTTGGGTGAAGTTACTAATTATGTCTATGATTTGCTGTTTTACCCAATCATTCTTTAGTATAAGATTATTTAGTTTCCAATTATTTTTTGTTCTATTTTCCCCTGGCTTTTTATTAAATGTAATTTTCATTGCATTGTGGTCTGAAAAGGATGCATTTAATATTTCTGCCTTACTGCATTTGATTTTGAGGTTTTTATGCCCTAGTATATGATCAATTTTTGTATATGTTCCATGAACTACTGAGAAGAAAGTATACTCCTGTCTGTCTCCATTTAGCTTTCACCAAAGATCTATCATATCAAACTTTTCTAGTATTCTATTTACCTCTTTGACTTCTTTCTTATTTATTTTGTGGTTTGGTTTATCTAATTCTGAGAGTGCAATGTTGAGATCTCCCACTATTATACTTTTGCTGTCTATTTCTTCTTGCAGCTCTCTTAATTTTTCTTTTAAGAATTTAGATGCTACACCACTTGGTGCATATATGTTTAATATTGATACTGCTTCATTATTGATGCTACCCTTTCCCTTCCTTATCTCTTTTAATTAGATCAATTTTTGTTTTTGCTTGATCTGAGATGAGGATGGCTACCCCCTGCTTTTTTGGCTTTGCCTGAAGCATAGTAGATTCTACTCCACCCTTTTACTTTTAGTTTGAATATATCACCCTGTTTCAGGTGTGTTTCCTGTAAACAACATATAGTATGATTCTGACTTTTAATCCAGTCTGCTAACTGCTTCCTCTTTATGAGGGAGTTTACCCCATTCACATTTGTGGTTAGAAGGACTAATTCTATATTGCTTGCCATCCTATTAACCCCTCCTTATGCTTTTCCCCTTTCCTTCCCTCTTACCCCCCTACCCAGTATTAAACATGTGAACACCACTTGCTTTTCACAGCCCTCTTTTTAAGCTCCACCTTAAAGTTCCTCTTCCTATTTTACCCCTTCTTCTCACAATTTCTGAATTGCCTTCCCCTTACTCCTTCCCTCTCACTTTTCAATGAAGTGGAAGTTTCACCATAAATCGAATATGTCTATTGATACACACTATCTTCATCTCCCTCCTTTCTTTCTCTCAGATATAATAGGTTCTTTTGCCTCTTCATGAGATGTAGTACCACCGCTTTACCCTTTTTTATGATATAATTTCCTTTCCATCTCTAGTTTCTAGGACAAATTATACATGTGTTCTTTACATATCTTTATGACAGAAATAGAGTTCTCAAGATTTCTTTTTACCTTTTCAGAAATCTCTTGCGTTCTGTATTTGAAGATCAAACATTTTCTGTGGGTCTGTTTTTTTCATCAAGAATAGATGGAATTCATTTATTTCATTAAATTGTCCATCTTCTTCCCTGGAAAATGATGCTCATTTTTGCTGAGTAAGTTATTCTTGGCTGCATACCAAGTTCCTTAGCCTTTTGGAATATCATATTCCAGACCCTTCATTCTTTTAATGTGGACGCTGCTAGATCCTGGGTTATCCTTATTGTGGCTCTTCCATATCTGAATTGCTTTTTTTATAGCAGCTTCCAATATTTTTTCCTTTGTCTGATGGTTCTTGAACTTGGCCACTATATTTCTTGGCTCTTGGCATTTTAATTTTAGGGTCCCTTTCAGTAGGTGATTAGTGAATTTTCTCAATGTCTATTTTACCTTCTATTTCCCACAAAACAGACAAACCTTTAGTAAATCTGATTAAAAAAAGGAAAGAGAAAAAGCAAATTGTTAGTCTTGAAAATGAAAAGGGAGAACTCACCACTAATGAAGAAGAAATTAGAACAATAGTTAGGAGTTACTTTGCTCAACTTTATGCCAATAAATTTGATAACTTAAATGAAATGGAAGAATACCTTCAAAAATATAGCTTGCCCAGATTAACAGAAGAAGAAGTAAGTAGTCTAAATAGTCCCATTTCAGAAAAAGAAACAGAGCAAGCTATTAATCAACTCCCTAAGAAAAAATCCCCAGGACCAGATGGATTTACATGTGAATTCTACCAAACATTTAAAGAACAACTAACTCCAATGCTATATAAACTATTTGAAAAAATAGGGATTGAAGGAGTCCTACCAAATTCCTTTTATGACACAGACATGGTACTGATACCTAAACCAGGTAGATTGAAAACTGAGAAAGAAAACTATAGACCAATTTCCTTAATGAATATTGATGCTAAAATCTTAAATAAGATATTAGCAAAAAGACTTCAGAAAATGATTCCCAGGATAATACAATATGATCAAGTAAGATTTATACCAGGAATGCAGGGCTGGTTTAATATTAGGAAAACTATTAGTATAATTAACCATATTAATAATCAAATTAATAAAAAAAACATATGATCATATACTAATATAATTTAATAGAATACCTACAAAATGATAATGGTGGGACTACCAAGGGGGAATCAGGGAGTCACTTTACATTCTTTTGGACATACGACATTTATGCAGCTTAAAAAAATTCATTGATATTAACAGAGTGAACAGACAAATAGCTAGAGGGATTAGGAAAGGATTCTTTTAACAGGTGACACTGGAAATAAGTCTCAAAACTGAAGACTACAAGAATTAGAGATCACAAAGGAATAATTTCTAGCCATACAATACATGCTGTGCAAGGAGAAAAGTAGGCTGTGGAATCCCTTATTGAAGAAATAGTCAACAAATCAATTCAATTTTTCTAGACAAAACTAGATGAGGAAGGATTTTAAAAACTAAGATGAGAAATTTGTATTTTATCTAGCAACAAATTGGAAGTGCTAAAATTTTTTTAAAATGAGACATGTTCAGACATTCCCAGTTAAAACCTATTCTTCTCTCATTCATTTTACTGCATTTTTGCCATCTCAGTGACACAAAACATTATTCTGAGTCTTGCTCAGTGTTTTGTCCCTTTTCTTGGTTATCATTAGATTCATAAAGCCGAATTTGTGTCTAAGATGTTTTCTTTGAAAGGTTTTAGATGAAACATATCTTCCAACTAAATGTGGTAAGTAATCCCTATAATTTAACTGAAATTTTTATTTTTAAGGTTACAATCATGGGAAATGTAGATATGATTATATAGATATCCTCATGTTACATACATATCTCCTGATGAATGACTGTTAGATATAACCTTCTAGATTGAGCAACTCCTAGTTCCCATTCTTAAGCTCCACAAAGAGCTAAACTGACCTGGATCACTGAGAGGTAGGACCCATTTTTGTGCTCTCTCTCTCTCTCTCTCTCTCTCTCTCTCTCTCTCTCTCTCTCTCTCTCCCTCTCTCCCTCTGTTTCTCTCTGTATCTTTCTGTCTGTCTGTCTCTTTATTTCTCTTCCTCTTTCTCTCTTGTTTTTTGTCCATCTCTGTATATGCCTCTAGTTTGTCTTTTTATCTCTGTCTCTCTCATTGAAATATGAGAAGACACTATTTTATCCTCATAGAAAACCTAAACACTTAATAGCTTTCTTGTTTTCCTAAAGCTGCTGTGTCAGTTTCCTACTCCCAAACTCATCTCCTACAGAAAGAAACCAACAACAAGTCTTCTAATGACCTGTTCAAAAAATGTCCCTGAGGAAAAATGGTGGTTACCTAGAGAAATTTAAAAGACACTTCAAAGTAAATTATTGGAGAAAATGTAGAATTCTCTCTTGGCATGAAAAATGATCTCCTAATTTTCTTATTTTGCATTACACATTTTCTTTTAATGCATTGCCTTACGTCAGACTCATCTGTCTATGCATCTAAGAAAAATGTAGGTGATATTTTCCCCAATATGCCCCAGAATCGCACTTAATGCTATTTGTCTTCAATTGTATTTCACAATTTTGTTAGCTGAATTTTAAAAAGGTGACACATTCAAAATTCTACACCTTGCTAAACATGGTAAAAAATAAGTGTATTTTTAAATTTCCAGAAAAAAAGGTAGTTGCAACTTTATTCGAAGATTTTTCAGCTTTGTGAGAAGATATAATGATATATATTGAGGTTACAGTAACAAAAAGTTTGGAGAAAAGATAGGTTTTATGGGTGGCCTAAATATCTAAAAGAACTCTGATAAAGAGAGATTGAATCAATAAATTGTCATAATACTGTTAAGAATAATTCTCCTTTTAGCACTAGGTATAGCATCAGGCAGATTTTGTTCAAAGTCTTTTCACAGACACTTTCTGCTGTGTGAAAATGGACAAATTACTAGACTGCTCTGAGCCTCGTGTGTAAAATAAAAAGGTCAGAACAGATGATTAATGTTCTAAATGAGGATAAAATGCAAAAGGAAATGAATTTAAACAACTAGTGAATGATGCAGTGTGGTACAGAAGAAAGTATACTGGATTTCAACTTGGAGGTTCTGTAATTGAATTCCATTTCTGACACTTACTTCCCACCTGCATGGTTCACCTTGGTTATTTGATAAAAAATAAAATTTGGAATAGTTGAGTTTACTGCTCAGCATGATGACTCATTGTCATTAATGACAAGATGATTGAAACAGAATGACCTAATGATTTCTGTTACTATCTTCTCTGTCAAGGACATTGAAGAGTCTTTTGGGGTATATGATTATTTGGGTAATTTCTATATCATTACATGTCTACTCTAGATTTTAATCACTGACCAGAATATAAACTTTGGAATGTTTTTGTGACCTGAAACCAAAAAACAATCCTACTAATTGATGATTATATGATGGCCCACTACACTTGGGCTGGTGTCCAACTGTGATTCATTCTGCTATCTGGACACCTCCTTACCAACCGCCAAAAAAACTTTTTCTCTTACCTCTCTTTCCAGTCATTGAATCTTATTGTGTTCAAGTATACCATTGCAACTCATGAAAATGTTAAGTTTTCATATTCCCCTATTGCTCTATCCATCATTATTGTAACATTGAACAAAATATAGTGCATTGACCAATAATTTGCTTCAAGCAATATCTCCCCTATTGAACTGGAAATTTCTTAAGGGCAAAGACAATCACCTGCTCTGGTATTTGTATCACCAATTCAGAACATAGTGCTTAGTACCCAGTATATGCTTAATATTTTTTTCATTAATTAAAAAAAAAACCCTGGGGATTGTGTGCCATTTAATCACTCTATTTTCCTCTACCCATTATGTAACACAGTGATTTCTATATTACTCAGCAGATGGTTATTACGTTTGTTTGGATTGAATTGTATCCTGATGGAGGCCTTTTAGGAAAGAGGAAAAGGGGAAAGGGGAAAATAAAAGGGAAAGTTAATAGATGGAAAAAAAAAAAAAGAAGTAGTAGAAGAAAAGTGTAAAAAAAAAGGGAAGATGTCTAAAAGCAGAGGGCTGTTTGAAGGAAGTGGTGATCAGAAGCAAAATACTCAGGAGGAGGCAGAGAAAGGGGAAAAGAAAGAGAAAAGCATAACTTAGGATAAATAAGATGGCAGGAAATATTTTAGAATAACACAATTATTTTAACTGTGAATATGAATGCGATGAACTCTCCCATAAAAAGGAAGCTGATAGCATACTGGATTAAATCCTGGATTAAATCTTACAATATGTTATTTACAAGAAACACATTTAAAGCAGAGTGATACATACAGAGTGAAGGTAAAGGCTGGAGAAGAATTCATTATGCTTCAGGTGAAGTAAAAAAGAATATGAAATATACAAGCATATAAGTTGGTTAGTAACTTACCCCAGAAATGTTTCATGTAAACTAAAATAAAAACACTTTTATAATAACAATGATGACAATTGATTTTTGTAAATAAAATGTACATTTAAAAATGTACATATTGAAGAACGTTTTTACATACATAGCTATACCATTTGCTTCACTTACATAGTTATTTTGAATCTCACTTTACAGACAAGGAAATTGCTCAAGGAGCAGTGACTTCCTACTAAATGGCTTGCCTATGGTCACACAGGTAATAAATAGCTGAAAATAAATATATATTTTTGTTGATTTTAAATAGCAAAAGTACATAAAAAGGCTACTGTTCCATGTAATGATAACAGCTATAATCCAGAATTCAAATTTAGGCATTCCTGTCATCCCAGAGCCTTTAACAAATGGAAATTTCTTATGCAAATGCTTTGACTTGAGCCTTTCATCGTACAATGTATAACTATGTGTAATGTTCTCTTTGGTTCAGGTTTTCTTGGGTCTCTGGGAGCAGCCTTCGTTTCAGCTCAGTAATCACCACACGAGTAGTCAGGGGTTAAAGTCCAAATCCTTTTTTATCTCCTTGCCTGGGGTCTGGGCCAGCTTTTCGAGGTCCTCCTGAATGTGTCTTGGTTTCTGTGGGGGAGGCAGGAGGACCACCATACCAGTCTCTGACTTCCCTAGTTTTGATCCTGGCTAAGTTTGTCCGAGCTTATAAGTTCTCTTATCATAGGTATGAATCTTGTAGAACTATATTAAGTACATGTACTGAACTACCATTGTCTTTATCAATTCCACCTTGTAAGAATCCTTTGTTTCAAGTTCAGAGTTCTGGCCCATAACAATTATGTGCCACTTCAAAGCCTGAAAAATCTTGACTACTCTTCAAAAACTAGAAGTTGCAGAAGAAATGTGACTCTTCCTTGACAGATGAAGTTTCTATGCTGGAAGTTCCTAAAGCATAGAATTAAGATTCAATATCAATTATGCAAAGTATCTCATTTGCTGTTCAGAGGAATCTTTTGAGGTATATATTAAGATTTCTATTTTTTTAACCTGATTGAGTTGAATCATTTAACACTTTTTATAGTAACAATGTTTAAAAAAATGATTGAGTACTAAGAATAAAACAGCTTGAGTTTGTGTCATCACAATGTCACTCTTTTTATTTGTTTTTAATGAATAAAAATATAAGAACAATTAAAGGTCCAATTCCCTAGAGGATTGGTCCAAGGCCATGGGATTTTTCTTGATTAAAAATTCATTTTCCATTTTATGTGCTTGTTTAGAGTGGTTGTCTTGAATGACTAAAAATATGAAGAGTATTTAGTCTATTTGCTACCTTTCCTACCTAAGAATTGCTATTTAAAGTATATTATAATTAACCTTAAAACTAAATTAAGGTTAATTTAAATTGCAAATAATAATTATTAACTTTCATATTCTGGATTAGTGTTAAGAACTAAATTTCAAGGAAAAGGGTGTCAAAGTTATATTAGAAAAGCTTCTGGGTTTTACACTTATAATTCACTGAAAGAAATTCACTTATGACTCAATCAGAAAAATTCAAGTGCTATTCTAATGTTATTGGTTAGAATCACTTCATCAAGTGAAAATTGTATTGAATATATGTTTGAACTTTAACTGATTATGTTTATATTCATTTGTATGAATTCTAACAAATAATACCACGTTCTTAAGAAATATATTCAATTCTTTCTCTATTACAAACCAAATAATTTATATTCTGTGTAGTAGATGATCATCAGTTGATATCATTGAGTCTAACTGACTCATTAAAAGAAAGGAAGGAAGGAAGAAAGGATGCAATTGGGTGTTAGGCCCCCTTCCCCAAATTAACTAATCAGAGACATCTTCAGGTACAAAGAGAAAACATTTATTTAGCCCCTGCAAGAAGAGGCCAAAGCACACTCAATAGGCATCTCATCTCCAAATATGTGCTAGATCTGACAAGCAGTAAATAGTAAATCTGGTTAAATAGCAAAGGACCCAAATATTTTAATTGGATAGACTAAAAGGAAGTAACCATCATTGATTAATGGTTACCAATTTTGTCTGCTTCCTGGGAGTCATGTCATTTCCTGTCACTTCCTGATGCTAACCTAGGGTCTAATCTTTAGAAACCTGTAGGCCTAGAGATCATGTGACTTTCTGTAGCCTGGGCCCAGGCCTGATCTTCTGGCTCTGCAGACCTTGGGGAATAGCGATCACATGACTTTGGCCTAGTCTGACCTACTCCATCTCATAGACTTTTTGAGACAACTTCACCTGCTCTAACTCCATCCCCCTCTTTTTCATACATTTGAAGATTTCTTATCTCACACCAGTCCTGATATATTTCTTCCACTAGGGAATCTTTGTTATCTAGACCTTCAGGCTGGTTTCACTCTTCAGTTTTAACTGTTTTTTTGCCATCTAACTTTTAGAACCAACACCTGTACATAAGTGGAAGCTTTTAGAAAACTGCTTTAGCTATACCTGAACTTAGCTAAATCTTGAACTACTCTAATGATTAAGTGCATAAGCAAACAAGTGACAAGATATTGTTGCTTAAAACAATGAGCAGGAATTCGAGGCCCTGATTGCACCTATTTCCACTGTCTTAGAAATATTGTCATTACAGACCAACAGATTGGCATCTGGCAGGCAATTATCCACAGAACTATAACACTATCAAGGCCCAGGAGTGTCAGAGCCATTGTCATATCCACATCAAACAGTCCAGACTCACATTCATTTGGGACAAAGGGATGAAGATCTCATCTTCTGGAACCAAGACTAATAAGGAGCATATAGCTGGCCCTACCCAGTGGGGTCCAGATTGATGAGGGAAGACAAGTGACTTGTAGGTGGCAACATCAGCAGCATCCAGTGCTGAATGTCAGAATCAAGTATCAAGTGATTTCAGTTTTACCAAGTCATTGTAATTTCATGAGTCTGGAATAAGCAACTTTTACAAGTATATTAAAAATACAAAGACTAAATTTGAGTAAAAGAAAAAATAATTTTCAAATTAAAAATATGGAGGTTACTAGGAACAATAGCCAGAGACCCCACCCAAAAGAAGGCTGGGGCAGTTTGCCTTTCATGTCTAAGTAGATGGTTTTAAGTTCAGCATTACACAAATCAATTTGCTTTTAAAGTGCTCAATACATAGAAAAATTCTAAATTGCATATTGTTCATAACAGAAACATATATAAAGGGACAAAGACAAAACTTATTATCCTCAGAGTCCCTTTAAATAATGGATACAATTTTAAGATGACACGATACAATAAATTAAACCTTTTACAGAATGTAGAATATCACATAAAATAACCTTATCAGAATTGACATTAATAATTTGAATCCATTATGCACTTAAATAAGTATTAAGTAACTTGTTGAAGACAGATAGAGACCGAGGTAGAAATAAATCACTTTCAGAGAACTTGATACCAACAAACCTCTTAATGACCTTGCCTTAAAGCCGCTATAGACTTGAAAAACAAAATAAAACATTAAATTAACACCATGTAAATATAGGTTATTCCTTTAAACAATAAAAGTAATTAATTGTCAACCAGAAGGGGAAAAAGGGATGAGCTCCAAAGAGCTGCAAGTTGGTTCTTACTTCCAAATAGCAGCCACAGGTCACAGGTAGTGAAGATGAGGGGGGAAGTTAGATTGTCACTTTTTTTTTTAAAGAAAATTTCTTTCCCTTATCTGTTCCTGAACTCCCCTAGATGGCAGGCATTCCCATATATATTAAATATTTTATAGTATATCCTAGGTACAATATATATGTGCAGAACCGAATTTTGTTGTTGTTGTTGTTGCAAAGGAAGGATTGTATTCAGAAGCTAAAAATAATCTGGGAAGAAAAAAAAAAAAAAAAAAAAAAAACAATGCTCACAATTTATACTCATTTCCCAGTGTTCCTTTTCTGGATGTAGCTGATTCTGTCCATCATTGATCAATTGGAATTGGATTAGCTCTTCATTATGTTAAGGATAACCACTTCCATCAGAATACATCCTCATACAGTATCATTCTTGAAGTGTATAATGATCCTCTAGTTCTGCTCGTTTCACTCAGCATCAGTTGATGTAAGTCTCTCCAAGCCTCTCTGTATTCCTCCTGTTGGTCATTTCTTACAGAACAATAATATTCCATAACAT
Organism: Sminthopsis crassicaudata; assembly: GCF_048593235.1. NCBI lineage: Eukaryota > Metazoa > Chordata > Mammalia > Dasyuromorphia > Dasyuridae > Sminthopsis > Sminthopsis crassicaudata. The sequence goes on from NC_133621.1 coordinate 264,164,272, forward strand.
TCATATACCATAATTTACCCAACCAGTCTCCAATTGATGGACATCCATTCATTTTCCAGTTTCTAGCCACTATGAAAAGGGCTGCCACAAACATTTTGGCACATACAGATCCCTTTCCCATCTTTAGTATTACCTTGGGATATAAGCCCATTAATCGCATTGCTGGGTCAAAGGGTATGCACATTTTGATAACTTTTTGGGTATAATTCCAGATTGCTCTCCAGAATGGTTGGATTCTTTCACAACTCCACCAACAATGCATCAGTGTGCCAGTTTTCCCACAGCCCCTCCAACATTCATCATTATTTGTTCCTGTCATCTTAGCCAATCTGACAGGTGTGTAATGATATCTCAGAGTTGTCTTAATTGATCTCTGATCAATAGTGATTTGAACACTCTTTCATATGAGTGGAAATAGTTTTAATTTCATCATCTGAAAACTGTCTGTTCATATCCTTTGACCATTTATCAATTGGAGAATGGCTTGATTTCTTATAAATTAAAGTCAATTCTCTGTATATTTTGGAGATGAGGCCTTTATCAGAACCTTTAACTGTAAAAATGTTTTCCCAATTTGTTTCTTCCCTTCTAATCTTCTTTGCATTAGTTTTGTTTATGCAGAAACTTTTTAATTTGGTGTAATCAAAATTTTCTATTTTGTGACCAATAATGGTCTCTAGTTCTCCCTTGGACACAAACTCCTTCCTTCTCCACAAGTCCGAGAGGTAAACCATCCCATGTTCCTCCAATTTATTTATGATTTCGTTCTTTATGCCTAAATCTTGGACCCATTTTGATCTAATCTTAGTATGTGGGTTAAATGTGGGTCCATGCCTAGTTTCTGCCATACTCATTTCCAGTTTTCCCAGCAGTTTTTGTCAAATAAATAATGAATTCTTATCCCAAAATTTGGGATCTTTGGGTTTGTCAAACACTAGATTGCTATTTTTATTTACTATCTTGTCCTGTGAACCTAACCTATTCCACTGATCAACTAGTCTATTTCTTAGCCAATACCAAATGGGTTTGATGACTGTTGCTTTATAATATAGTTCTAGATCAGGTACAGCTAGACCACCTTCACTTAATTTTTTTCATTACTTCCCTTGAAATTCTTGACCTTTTGTTGTTCCATATGAATTCTGTTGTTATTTTTTCTAGGTCATTAAAATAGTTTCTTGGGAGTCTGATTGGTATAGCACTAAATAAATACATTAGTTTAGGGAGTGTTGTCATCTTAATTATATTCTCTCGGCCTATCCAAGAGCACTGAATGTCTTTCCAATTATTTAAACCTGACTTTATTTTTGTGGCACGTGTTTTGTAATTTTGCTCATATAACTCCTGACTTTCCTTTGGTAGATATATTCCCAAATATTTTATACTATCGACCGTCATTTTGAATGGAATTTCTCTTTGTATCTCTTGCTCTTGGATTGTGTTGGTAATGTATAAAAATGCTGAGGATTTATGTGGATTTATTTTGTATCCTGCCACTTTGCTAATCTGATTTCCTCATTTCCTACTCTAATTCCTTGAATCTCTTTCTCGACTCCTATTGACGAGGCTAGCATTTCTAGTACTATATTGAATAGTAATGGTGACAGTGGACAACCTTGTTTCACTCCTGATCTTACTGGGAAAGGTTCTAGTTTATCACCATTACATATGATGTTTACTGAAGGTTTTAAATATATGCTCGTTATTATTTTAAGGAATAGTCCATTCATTCCTATACTCTCAAGGCATTTTTAGTAGGAATGGATGTTGGATTTTATCAAATGCTTTTTCTGCATCTATTGAGATGATCATATGTTTTTTATTAATTTGATTATTAATATGGTCAATTATACTAATAGTTTTCCTAATATTAAACCAGCCCTGCATTCCTGGTATGAATCCCACTTGGTCATAGTGTATTATCCTAGAGATAATTTTTCTGAAGTCTTTTTGCTAACACCTTACTTAAGATTTTAGCATCAATATTCATTAAGGAGATTGGTCTATAGTTTTCATTCTCAGTTTTCAATCTACCTGGTTTAGGTCTCAGTACCATGTCTGTGTCATAAAAGGAATTTGGTAGGACTCCTTCAATCCCTGTTTTTTCAAATAGTTTATATAGCATTGGAGTTAGTTGTTCTTTAAATGTTTGGTAGAATTCACATGTAAATTCATCTGGTCCTGGGTATTTTTTCTTAGAAAATTGGTTAATAGCTTGTTCTATTTCTTTTTCTGAGATGGGTCTATTTAGACTATTGACTTCTTCCTCTGTTAATCTGGGCAAGTTATATTTTTGAAGGTATTCTTCCATGTCATTTAAGTTATCGAATTTATTGGCATAAAGTTGAGCAAAGTAGCTCCTGTTATTCTAATATCCTCTTCATTAGTGGTGAGTTTTCCCTTTTCATTTTCAAGACTAACAATTTCCTTTTTCTCTTTCCTTTTGTTAATCAGATTTACTAAGGGTTTGTCTCTTGTGTTGTTTTTTTTCATAGAACCAACTCCTAGTGTGTTTTTTTTTTTTGTTGTTGTTGTTGTTTTAATTTCAATTTTATTAATCTCGCCTTTTATTTTTATAATTTCAAGCTTTGTGTTTGTCTGGGGTTTTTTAATTTGTTCCTTTTCTAGCAATTTTAGTTGTAAGCCCAATTCTTTGGCCCTCTCTTTCTCTATTTTATGCAAGTAGGCTTGTAGACATATAAAACTTCCCCTTATTATTGCTTTGGCTGTATCCCACACATTTTGGTATGATGTCTCATTATTGTCATTTTCTTGGGTGAAGTTATTAATTATGTCTATGATTTGCTGTTTTATCCAATCATTCTTTAGTATGAGATTATTTAGTTTCCAATTATTTTTTGGTCTATTTTCCCCTGGCTTTTTATTAAATGTAATTTTCATTGAATTGCGGTCTGAAAAGGATGCATTTACTATTTCTGCCTTACTGCATTTGATTTTGAGGTTTTTATGCCCTAATATATGATAAATATTTGTATAGGTTCCATGAACTGCTGAGAAGAAAGTATACTCCTTTCTGTATCCATTTAGCTTTCACCAGAGATCTATCATGTCAAACTTTTCTAGTATTCTATTTTCCTCTTTGACTTCTTTCTTATTTATTTTGTGGTTTGATTTATCTAATTCTGAGAGTGCAAGGTTGAGACCTCCCACTATTATAGTTTTGCTGTCTATTTCTTTTTGTAGCTCTCTTAATTTCTCTTTTAAGAATTTAGATGCTGTACTACTTGGTGCGTATATGTTTAATATTGATACTGCTTCATTGTCTATGCTACCCTTTAGCTGGATATAATGCCCTTCCTTATCTCTTTTAATTAGATCAATTTTTGTTTTTGCTTGATCTGAGATGAGGAGAATCTTGAATTGACCAATTGCCAAATTCCACATCATTACTCTCAACAATTTTTCCTGTAGCTCCAATTTTGGCCAGAGTTGGAGTCTATAGGAAAGTCCGACCTTTATCTCTTTTTAACAAATTATAGCTTACAGAACAGACATGACAGATATTCTGCACAAAAACACAAACTCAGACAAAAATGGCATGGATGATTACCATCCATTCCCCACAAACAACAGATATATTATCTCTTCATATTTTTTTGTTAAAGATATGAATAGGACTGCTCTCTCCTTTTGATTATTCCCGGGTCCTCTACTAGAGTTATCCCTTTATGCTGGATAAGCAAATCTGCCTGAGGAGAGCATAGTTTGACCTTTTGTAATACACAGAGCTGATCTCTTGATTTGGACCATGGAGCTGAGAAGGCGTTACCTACTTTCCTGGCCAACCAAAGTGCTCCTGCTCTGTGACATTAGCAGGACTTCCTTCCTGGATTACCCATTACATTGAATCACCAAGCCTTGGTGACCCCAGACCTCACTGCTGCCTAAGGATAGCCCAAGGACAAAGAGAGTGCTTCTAGCATTAGTTTACTCATATAAGGCTGTTCCCTTGCCCTCAGGCTTCCTGTTCTTTGGAGATTTGTGCTTCTCTTTGTATCTAAGTGTCTCTCCTAGGCCCATATTTCACAAACAGGGAGGCAGAGGGTCTGATCCTAAAAATGATCAGAGAAAACCCAACTGGGGTGCCTGCCTTGAATCAGAATCCCAGTCTTCTATTTGGAAAGTCAAGATCCTGGGCTAAGTTCCCATAAACTGCATGGCAGAGGTGCTAGACCCCCTTCCCCAAATTAACTTTAAGAGACATCTTCAGGTACAAAGAGAAAGCACTTATTTAGTCCCTGCATATAGAGGACCAAGCATACCTGGGAGGCATATCAGCTCTCAAGATGTGGTAGACCTGAGAAGCTGAAAATAGTAAAGCTGGCTAAATAGCAAAGGACCCAAATCTTTTTATTGGATAGACCAAAAGAAAATAACCATCATTGACAAATAGTGACCAATGTTGTCTTCTTCCTGTGGTTCAAGTTACTTCTTGAAATTTCCTGAAGCTGACATAGAGTCTGACCTTTAGAGACCTCTAGCCCCAGAAAACATGTGACTTCCTATAACTTGGGCCTAGTCTGATCTTCCAGCTCTGAAGACCTCTGGGAATAGGGATCATGTTACTTAGGCCTACTCTGTCCTATTCCATCTCATAGATTTTTGAGAAAACTTCACCTGGACTCACTCAGAAGGAAAGAAGGGAGGGAGAAAGAAAGGAAGAAAAGAAAGAAGGAAGGAAAAAAGAGGAGAGAGAGAAGATTAAGTGCCTACTATCTGCCCAAAATCAGTAGGAAGGAGGGAGGCAGTAAAGAAAAGAAGGAGGGAAGGAAACAAGGGAGGAAGCTATCAAGGAAGGAAGGAAGATAGAAAAAGATGGAAGGAAAGAAATATGGAAAAATAGAAGGAAGGGGAGAAGGAAAGAGAAGAAGGAGGGAAGGAAGGAAGAAAAGAAGGAAGAAAAATGAGAGAAATAAAAAATACACTGAGGTCAAGGAAGAATAAGTAGTGTGTCACCCTATAGTAAGGATTAGAACTGAAATTTTAAACTAAGTCCTTAAATCCAAAGTCAATGCTATTTACATTTTGTCATACATAAATAAAGGAAAAGGTATTCATGCAATACTTCAAATAACCAATAGAAACTTGCTTGTATATATTATCAATTAAGAGAATCATAACTATTTTTATTTTAATATTGATCATTTCCACATATGATATCTACATTAAGCCTCTCTTATAACAAAAACAAAAGCTAAGCAAAGTTCCAGTGACTTCTAATTAAACATGCCTTCATTAACAATTACTATAATGCATGCACCCTTTCCCAAGTCAATATCCTAAAGGAAATAGATTCAAACCCACTTCTGGTGCTGTTTACTTATGTGACTCTATTCAAGTCACTTTTGCGACTCAACCTCATACATAGAGGTTGAGGAAAAGTAAATGGTAGCTCTGAAGTTATGAAAGTATGATCTCTGACCTTACTAAAAATATAAGAAAAAGAATCCCAGTATCAAAGATTTAGTTTGAAGAGACCTTCAGCATTTAAGACCTACCATAAATAATGAAAGTAAGGCTATTTCACTTGTTAACAAAGGTGATGTAAATGGTAAAGAAAAGTGTTGCAATTTCAATACAGAACATCGAACTCCAAATTTAGTGCTTTTTAAAAAAAATCAAATTAAAAATTTACAAATTAGAAAATTAGAATATGAAATATTCTTGACAGATCTCTGAGACATTCAGGTAGGGAGATAGCACATTAATCTAAGAAAGTTGGGGGTATTTCAAAATAATTATAGGGGCAAAATATAAAATCATTGTGATAATGGTACAGTTATATACATTTGGAATTGTTAAATGAATGCACCTAATGGCATAGGTTATTGACTTACTAATGAGTCAATACAAACTTGATGAAAGCTGTCTACTCATACACATTTATAAATGCATTCTTGAACTCTTCAGACCTTTTTCATCCCATCCCAAACCTCCCATGGCTTTCCCTCTCTTCTTTTAAATGAGAACCATTTCACTCCATCTTCCCCTCATCTAAAGTGATATACCTAACAGACAGATTTGAACATGTCAGTGCTCCACTCAATAAATTCCAATGACATACAATCACTTCTAGGATCTAATATAAAATTCTGGTTGTCAAAGGTTTAATAACCTAGCCCTCTCTTCCCTTTTGATTCTTTCTTATGCCTTACTTTCCATTATGAATAATACCCTTTTATTCATTGACATTGGTCTCCTTGTTATTTCACAAATGAAACCATGTCTTGGATTCAAGTATTTTTCCTCTCTTTTTCCATTGTCTGTATGTACTTCTTCCTCCTTTTTGATATCTTGTTACTCTAGTAGCAACTAAAATCCTATCTTCTACAAGAAGTCTTTCCCAGACGAATTAATTCAATCCCCCCCACACACACACTCAATAATATCTTATTTATCCTGGATATAGTTTGTTTGTACATATGTGTTTGCTTCTCATATCCCCCATTAGACTGTGAGTTCCTGAAGGTCTTAACGCTTTGTATCCCCTAACAGAATTCCGAGAACCTAACAGGTACTTACCACATTTTTACAGCCTGATGAACTTCATGGCCTCCAAGTTTCCTTCTAACATTAAATATATGATTCAAAGACATCTGTAGTATAAAGTTCTAAATTTTTTCTGACTTTTCCTATCTTTAAAAATATCAGATTATTTTTGTGACTTCTAAGTTTCCTCAGAGCTAAAATATTTCTGAACAGATTTAGGCATCATAAAAGCAAAAGATTTCTAAAAATTGTTAGTGTCCAAAAGAAGAATGACTTGCCCCAAGAGATAATCAAGGTTTCTTTTCACTGGAAGCTATATATTATCACAAAGATGACCACTTGCCATAAATACAATTTGATGAAAAACTGAGGTCAAAAATGGAAATTTCTGCTTCTCTGGGATCACTTAGAAGTCTGAGATTCAATGATTACACGTCATAATAGAGAAGTGATCTTAAATTCTTAGGGGTAGAAAAGGATGCCCACTCTCACCACTATTATTCTACAATCATATGAAAAAGTCTCTATGTATGTACTCACTAAAGAAATGAAAATTAAAACCACTCTGAGGTTCTCTTACCTATCAAATTGTTTAATATTACAGAAAAGGAAAATGACAAAGATAGACAGAGACATGAGAAACATGGAACTGTTCTCTATTGGTGAAGTTGTGAATTGATCCAATCATTTTGGAGGATAATTTTAAACTATTCCCAAAAGGCTATAAAACTTTGCATACCTTTGACTTAGCAGCACCACTATATGTCTACATTCCACAGAGATTTTTTTGAAAATGGAAATTTGGATTTGGACAGAATTATTTATAGTAGTTCTCACTGTAGTGAAATAATTGGAATTTGAGATGATTTCCATCAACTGCAAAAATGCTTAATAAGATATACTATGTGATTGTGATGGTTTACTATTATTCTATAAGAAATAATGAACAGGGTGTCTTCATAAAAAACCTGGAATGAGCAGAACTGGAAGAAAGTGTATGCAATATTGTGCAAAAATCATCTGTGGAATAACTGCTATTCTCATCATTGCAATGGCATGAGACAATTCTGAAAGACTTATGACCAAGTCCTTCATACTGCCTTGGAAGACCTGAAAATTTACAGGTCCAAAAGGATTTTTTAAAATAGCTACACAAACCCCATGAACCCAAGGACATTGTATCCTCTACTCTGGAAAGAGAACCCTAAATTAACATAGAGTTCGAAGTTTAGCAAAACTGGGAAAATGAGTAAACAGCCCCAAAATATATTGACCATAGAAAGTTATTATGGTGACAAAGATCAAAATACAGACTCAGAAGAAGAAAACAAAGTCAAAGATTCTACATTCAAAGTCTCCAAGAAAAATAAGACTTCATCTTATGTGGTGGAAGAACTTAAAATAAAATTTGAAATCAAGTAAATGAGGTAGATTAAAAATTGTGAAGAAAAATGAGATAAATGCAGAAGGTAGTGCAAAAAAACAAACAAACAAACAAAAAAAAAAACTTAGAAGAATATCCTAAAAAGCAAGATTGGCAAAATGGAAAATGATACACAGAAGGAAAAATTCCTTAAAATTAAATTTGGGCAAATAGAAACTAATGATATTAAGAGGAATCAAAAATATTAAAATAAAACTAAAAGAATGAAAAAAATGTGAAATATCTCTTCGGAAAAAAAAAAGTGACTTGGAAAATAGATCAAGGAGAGATAATTTATAATTTGTTAGTCTACCTGAAAGTCATCATCACAAAAAGAACCTAGATCTCATCTTTAAAGGAATTAGAAAGGAAGACTGCCCTACTATTTTAAAAACAGAGGCAAAATAATAATTGAAAGAATCCACCTATCATCTCTAAAAGAAATCCTAAAATGAAAAATCCCAGGTATATTTTAGCCAAAATCTAGAACTCCAGGGTGAAGGAAAAAATGTTGCAAGCACCCAGAAATAAATAATTCAGTTATAGTGGAGCCACAAATAGGAAAACACAAGGCTTAGCAACTTCTACATTTCTACTTGAAATAAGATTTTCTGAAGATCAAAGGAGCAATGACCACCTACCTAACACAACTGAGTATAATCCCTCAGAGGAAGAGGTAGAAATTCAATGAAATAGAGAACTTTCAAGCATTCATGATGAAAAGAACAGGACTTAATAGAAAATCTGACTTTCAAATATAGGAGAAGCATAAGAGGTTAATTAAGAAATGGAAAGCATAAAGCACTAAATAAAGTAAATTATTTATATCCTTACATGGGAGAAAAAGACTTGTAGTTCATTAAAACTTTCTCATTATTCTGGCAATTAAGAGTATATCTAAATAGAGGGCACAGTTGTGAGATGAATATAAAGGAATAATAGCCAAAAAATTAAAGCATGAAAAATGAATGTACTGGGAGAAAGTGGAATGGCATAAATTATCTTCCATATAAGAGGCAAGAGAAAGCTTTTATAGTAATTGAAAAGAGGAGGGAGGAGAAGGTGGGAGTTACCCTTACTCTTATCAGTAGTGGCTCAAAGAGAAAATAACATCACACTCAATATGGGTATAGAAAACTATTTTAGGAAAGTAGGAAGGAGAAAGTGGAAGGGTAATAGAAGGAAAAGCATATTGGAGGAATGGTGGTCAGAAGCAAAATATTTTTGAGCAAGAACATGGTAAAAGGAAAGAGAGAGGATAAAATAAACAAGGTGAATTATAATTAGCATGATAATTATGAAAATAATTTTTAAGCAAGTTTTTCTGATGAAGGCTTTATTTTTTCAAATGTATAGGGTACTATATCAAATTTATAAAAAATAAAAGCTATTCCCCAATTAATAAATGATCAAAATATATGAACAGCATTCAGATGAACTAAATCAAGCTATTTATTGTTATATTTTTTTTAAAAATACTCTTTTGATTGGACAAATCCAAATTATTATAATTCTCAGGTACTACCCCGTACCTATTACATTAGTTAATGCTCCAGAAAAGGAAAATTACAAATTTTTTGAGGTAATGTGGAGAAAATGAGATATTAATGAATTGTAGCTAGAATTGTGAACTTTTTCAACCATTCTGACCAACAATTTGTTCTATTGGTCCAAAACAATTTGAAACTATGCCCAAAGGGTTAGAAAATGATTCATACCTTTTGGCCTAACAAGACCACTACTAGGAATGTACCCAAAAGAAAGTTTAAAAAAGAAAAAAATAATAAGTACAAAAATATTTATGACAGTTCTTACTTCAGGGCAAAGAATTGTTAATTGAGGAGATCCCATCAGTTGTGGAATGACTGAATAAATTGTGGTATGTTATAATAATAGAATACTATTGTTCTATAAGAAATGAGAAGTACAATGTCCTCAGAAAAACCTCAAAAGTCTCACATGAGTTCATGCATTTTTTACATATGTACAGAATAATAGGAATGTTGTGGGAATGATCAGCTGTGAATGACTTTTCAAATCTCAGAGATATAATCATTCAGAAGTACTCTGAAGGACTTAAAATAAAAAATGTTACCCACACCCAGAGAAAAAACTGACCGTATCTGAATACAGATTGAAGCATACCTTTAAAAATATGTATTTTTCTTGTGGGTATTTAAGGGGATGGGGGCAGGAAATACTTTTTCTTTCACGCAAGACTTTTATGGAAATGTTTTACATAATTTCACATGTGCCTTCTCAGTGGAGGGGGAGAGGAAGGAAGACAATCCCAATACTCAAAAGTTTTAAAAACAAATGTTAGAAATTGTTTTGTATGTAAATGGAGGAAATTAAAATATAAAATTTCAAGCAAAAAAAAAAGCTGATGTGGTCTGAATGCAGATATTAAGTATACATTTATTTTTTTCTTCGTTTTTTTCTTGACTTGTGTTTTCTATCACAACTTGGCTAATGTGGAAATGTGTTTTACATGACTGCATATATATAAAACCTCTACCAAATTACTTGCCTTCTCAATAAGGAAGTAGAGAAGAGACAGAGGGAGGGAATTTGAAAATCAAAATTATAAAAAAAATGTTAAAAATATTTATGTGTTATTAGAAAATAATAAAATATTTTTTAAAATAATAGAAAAAAAGTTGTGTATACTTCTGAGAGACTGAGTCTTACTCATGTTCCCATAGTCAGCATGTTTCAGAATCAGTTAGTTCTTCCTGGATTGAAGGATAGTTCCTCATCCATTTCATCATACTGTGTTAAAGAATTAAAATGAGCAAATAAAATTGGGTAGGGGTTCCCAATCATTGGAATTGACCTCTAATTTTGTAAACTGGGAAATCAGTGTGGATTTTTTGCTCTGACTTGATTCATTTCAATATAGTCAAGGGCTCATCAGTTTGATGGTTTTGTTGTACTTTGCCGAAGCTTCCATCCTCCTGTGCCTCAGCAGGGAGCCCCATACAGAGGTGGCACTTGAAAGGTTAATAGCTTTATTGCACAACTAATCTATTCTTTCAACCACTGATTAGCATTGAAATTGATTCTGAACTCCTTGTAGGTTAAATGACATTAATCTAGCCCTTTCTGCTAAAAACCCAACACCTGGCTCATGGTACCAGATGATAACACATCATTAATTTGCTGGCTTATTGTTCAAACATTTTGTAGAAGACATGAAAAATGTATACCAGTTTGAAAATAAAACAGAAATCAGTAACTGAAAGTTATAATAAAGGTCAGATGAAATGTAAAAATTATCTGATCCTTTGGGTTGAATATGTGAAGCCAAATTTGAGAGTATGTGCACATGTTCATATCAGTATCTTGACTTTCATAACAACTTCACTTTTGAAATAGTAATTGCTAAATGTGGATTGCAATTATGCATAAATCAGAGGCCTGTACCCAAAACAATCTCATCTATCATCCATCTATTTTTTTATCTATCTATCTATCTATCTTAATTCCTGAGGACATGGTTAGATTTACTGTTTATTTGCCAAAAGCTAGTTTCTATACACTGACTTCAGTATCCTCATCTGTAAAAAGGGAATCTGCTCATTGTATATCTTCTAATTTTCTTTCCAGTCCTAAATCAATGATTTTATGATCCTATAATTTATCATCTATGGGAATTTCTATGTGAATGAAAGTGAGTATAAACACACACACACACACACACACACACACACACACACACACACACACACACAGACTCCTAGTATAAAGCCTCGCGCATATAATCAGTGTTTAAATGTTTGTTGAATTTTGAAAGATCTATAAAACAACAATTTTAATGAAAATATATCCTCTTCAACATAACAATTCATAGTAAAAATAATATTTGTTTTTAGGTTTAATCCCATATCAATTCATTTGCTCCATGTCACATATATTGTTTATCTTCAATGTTAGGAAAAGTAATAATGTTTTGTTTTTGTTTTTTTTTAAAGAGACATATTACATAGTTTTTAGACTTGTGATCAAAAAGACATTCATTCAAATTCTGTGATAATGTGTGACCCTGGACAAATCATTTAAATCCTCTTGACCTCAGTTTTCCCATTTATAAAATGAAGATAATAGCAACTTCTTCAAAGAGTTACTGAGAAGATCCAATGAGATAATATAGATTAAGTGTTTGCTATCTTTAAAGCCCTCTAAAAATTCCTATTATTTAAAAAGATTTATTAAGAAATAATATACAGGTGCAACTAGGTGGCACAGTGGATAGAGCATCAGCCCTAAAGTCCGGAGGACCTGAGTTCAAATCTGCTCTCAGACACTTAACATTTTTAGCTATGTGACTCTGGCAAGTCAGTTAACCCCAATTGCCTGGTGAGGGGGGGGGGGGAAGAAATAACATATATCACCTACTTTTCTGAAAAAAAACATTTTTGATTAGATGTCAGAAAACCAATTCTAGTCCCAACTTCTTTGAAGCTATTTTTTTTTTGTTTTGTTTTTTTTAAAGATAGGAGATTAATTTAGTTTGTTCTGGACAAACTATCTGTATCTGCAAATTTAGAGTAGATAAACAATACATTTCTTCCCCTCCCTCAAAAGTATTATTCTATATAACCCCCAAATATAATTCTAGCATTCAAGATTCCATGAATTGTGGCTCTTCGAGAACTACATCTTAATAAGATCTGAACTGTCCTTCCTTTGGTTCCAAGGGGATCATCAGTTTCACATGGGTAGAGCCAATATGAAGTCATTTTTTTCAAGTTCTATTTTTCCTACTTACTGTAAAGATGCCTATCTCAGTGCCTATTATGTCCCTGTGATTGACAGTTTATAGAATTTCTCAGTTCTTTCTATCATAGAATCATCGGTTTTGAGTTCTAAGAACTTCAGAAGTTGCCTAGTCCAAAGAGTTTTTTTTTAACAGACAAAGAAACTAACAAACAAACAAATAAGATCCTAGGAGGATCAGCAGCTTATTCAAGTATGAGAGCTGAGAGTCAAATTTTTGTCTTCCATTCCAGTACTCTTTTTATATTACCACATTTGCTAGCCATTTTTCAGGCAAAAAAAGGATGTTTTGTTACACAAAGATAGTATAAAGTTAGTGCTAAAAAAGCAGATTAAACATTTGGAAGAAAAACAAAAACACAGCTTCAGTGATCAAAACACAGCTACCTCAGCTACAATCAATCTATCACATTACTTAAATCCCTTTAACCAGGAGCTGAGGGGGCTTGACATTAACAATAATCACATTTCTTGCCTGGCAGAAGTTTTTCATGTTCTCACCAAATTCGGTAAACACTCTTTTGCTATACCTAACTCAATTATGGAGGAGAAAGCTCAACATTTAAGAAAACACACACAGGGAAAGCCAGAAATTACAGCAGAGGTAAAGCAAAGCATAATGTCTACAGTGAAAAGAAATCACCTTATTTTCATGTTTTAATTTTCTTTGTGTTAACAAATATGGATGGATTTATCTATGCTTAGAGTTCTGTATCTAGAAAAATTCTGATTAGACTACAAATCATTACAGAGAATTTTTTTTAAATTTACAATAACACAATAAGAAGACATCTTTAGCAAAACTAGATGGAGATCACTTTAGGCCAAGCATCTATTCCTCAGGCATTTTCCTTGTCTATAGGATTAATTACTCTAGAGTCACAGCATCTTACATATGGGAGTGACCTTGAAGGTCATTTAGCAAAACTAGGAACAGAGCAGAAATTCTTTAGCTTTACTACTAATACACCATTGAGACCTTTACAAGTAACTTAGTCTTTGGGAATCTGTTTCCTCATCTATAAAACAGAGATTACAACACTTATCCCTTGCCTCAAAGAGTCATTACAAACATAGATTTGTATACATTAAAGCATATATTGTAATACCAGAAAAACTGAGTCAAGATAGAAATTAGAGAGTTTTTAATATTTTATTTGAATTTCTGAGATTGTGCTGGGGGCATGCTGCCTCCAAGGCTGATGTCCAAAGCATCCAGCAGTGAATGTGAGTTCTCAATGACATATTTATACACAGTAGCTAAACAAAGGCAGGAGGATAGAGTCCAAACTCTGGTGAGCAGGAATCTCCACGCAGGAACCATTAGTCTGAACCTAGAAACTATTCAAAAACTTAGAAGTCAAGACCAAGGGCGGTGAGGAAGTATTAAAAGTTAGGAAAACAGGCAGAACCCAGGGAATATACAATAGTTGGAGGACAAGACAAGGCAAGTGTGTTAAAGCCAGCAAAGTATTAAGGCCAGCAGGAAAAGACACAATCCACCAAAGACAAAGCTCCTTTGACAGTGGGGAAACAAAAAGCCTGTCTCAGGCAGGAAGCTTTTTATACTCTTCTAGCTAGAGCAACAGCCAGAGACTAGCTCTCAAGGCCAGGGCCAAACTAAGGGTCTGGAGCTCTGAGATTGCTAAGGTGCTTGAGCTTGCCCCAGGAGGCAAGATCTGGCTTGACGCAAGTGCTGTTGTTTCTTTTAAATCCCAAAGCAAACATTTATGTCTTTACAAAAAGCACAATGGCTTAATTTCCTTCTCTATAGCTTGCCTTCTGTTCAAGCTCTGAAGACATTTTCAGGCCTTTATTGAGAAGGCAATTCAATCTTATTTAAAAAAACACAACAGAAGCTGTGGAAATAGAGAACTTAAAACTCCTTTTAGAATAAGAAATTCAGGTCAGGTGGTTGCTTTTCAAATAAACTGTCTGAAAAAAAATCAAGTTGAATGTTTGAATAATATATGCTATATATTTTTGCCTTTGATCAACATGATTTCAGCATCACCTTGAAACTAGCATTAGAAAAAAAAACTGAAGCACTACTATATAGACTATAAAAGCTGTTTCCTTATAGGAGATTTTGTCACATCTAAGGTTAAAATAATAATCAGGCTTGAAGATGCTCCTGTCTTAAATAAAATAATTTTTAAAAATCAAATAAATATCTCACAGACCAAATCCAGAATGAAAGATTTGTGCAAATACTTTGTGTATGTGTGTGTATGTGTCACTGAAATGAATGAAAAAACACAGTTCCAGAAAAATCTCTTTTGTGCTAGTGCAATCTTTAAATGTAAGATTAATAGGAATTGAATGAATAAAAACAAGCTTGTGGGATATTAAAGAAAATGGAGGGTCTCAGGGGTGTGTACATATGTTGTATCCACATGAAGATTATGCCTGTAATAAATAGAAAAACATTAAGCTTCAAAAGCTAAAAGGACAGTAGCCTATTTACAGACATTTGTTGCTTCAGATTGGAATTGTGGTGCAAGGAAACAAGTAAAAATGAACTAAAAGGTACAATATAGGTTCTAGTTTTGGCTCTGAAACTAACTTTGTTTGAAATTTTGAACGAGTCACTTAACCACATGGACTTCAATTTCCCCATATGTTAAATCAAGGGTTGGAATAGGTTAGTCAATAAACATTTATTAAGGGCCTAATATGTGCCAGATGTTTTGCTAAGTGTTGAGGATACAAAAAGAAAACAAAACATAATCCTGCTTCTCAAGGAGCTTACCGTCTAATGGGGAAAAATGTACAAATAAAATATATATGGACAAAACTGAGAATAATCAAAAGAGAAAAGGCACCAGAATTAAGTGGAAGTATGAAAGAAAATAGGATTTTGGCTGAGACTTGAAAAAAGAGAGAGAGAGAAATGATGGGTGTGAGAATTCAGGCATGGAAGACACAAAGGAAATGCAATGCATAGCTTTTGGAAATGGAGTTTACTACTACAGGAGCATAGAGTATCTTGTCAGGGTAGGAGGTGGAAAGTGGGGAAGGTATATGAGATATAAGAAGACTAGAAAGGTGACAAGACAGGGTAGATTATCATGGGCTTTAAAATCAAAGTGGAAGATACTGATTTGATGCTAAAAGCAATAAAGAATTCCTTGAAATTAATATACAAGGGGTGATGTGGTCAGATCTGCATTTTAGGAACATCATTGTGACTGAGTAAAGGATACAGTGGAAAGAGAGGAGCTTTGTGTCAGAGAGATTAAATGTTAAACTATGGTCTATGAAATGCATATATATTTTGAGAGTAATTTTTTAATTTGTATCCTTTATAATTTTATATAGTTTATTTAATTTATTAAAAATCTAAGAAGGGGACCATAACTTCAACAAATTGCTCACAGGATCAGTGATTCAAATGAAAATTAAGACTTACTGGACTAGATGATGTTAAGGATTTCTCACAATTTTCTCACAATTCTCCAATGATATGGATCCATAAGTAGGAACACTATTATAAGTAAGGTCACTTTTCTCCCTTCACTTGAATAGAGAAGAGATTTGGGAAACCTACATGCACAAAGAGATGAGATTGTAAAGGAAGCAAATTGTACTTGGAGTGACAATAAAACAGCAATACTGTTTTGAGGGGAGATCCCACTTCCATGCCTTTATCTCATACTCTTAGAATGCCCTCTTTTTGTTGCTCTGCCTTTTAGAAACCTTTTTTCCTTTTAAGTTCTGTTCAATTTCAGATTATTTGCCACCACAAAAAACAGCTGTTGCAAATATATATATATATATATATATATATATTTGCTAAAAATAGATCAAAGCATCCTGGTATAAGATAGAAATACACTATGGAATAGGTAGGCTGCATATAGATATACTATATCAAGTGTGGTATACTTGAACAAAACTTGACTTGAAGATTGGACCTGGTCTTAAATTCTGACTCTTTCCTTTATTGCATATTTTTTATGAGCATGTCACTAAACTTTAATGGACTTCAATTTTCTTAACTAAAAATGAGTAAGGAATTTGGGGATAAAAGTTGGTATAGATTTTTCTTAAACGTCCTTATACTTTTAGAATCCTTAATCATGTTAAGCAATTTTAATATAAGTACTACAGCCTAATGAAATAGCAAGTAGCACACACAGAAAGTATTTAATAAGGTGTTTGTTGAGTTAAACTGAACTCAAATAAGAAAGCTGAAAATATCTTAAGCTAACTATTCAAGGATAGGAGATTAAATTCTGCAGTTCAAAACCAAACATAACAAAGTGTCTTCCTTTAGACAATGGAATCTGAAAATTTTAACAGAGCATATGCAGTGTTTAAGGTGGAATCTTTTCATAATACATATTGCTCTAAGTTCAAAAATAAAAAAAAGTTATAGGCTAAACAATCAAGTAATTCTCTTATATATAGAATAAGAATGTGGGCCCATAGATAGGAAGAGGGATCTTTAAATCTTGATTCTGAAAGTTCTTAGCTGAATGAATCTGGAAAAGTCTTAATTTCTTTGTTACTCATGTAATTAACTAGGATTATTATTTATTTAATCTGTCATAGATGACTCATGATATGGATATTTTCATAAAGAATTCTGAAAACAAGGGTTTCCTATGGATACTGCTAAGGCAAAGTCTTATTAACTTTTGCAATGGTAACTACATGTACAAAAATATTTAGAGCAACTGTTTTGGGGATGTCAAAGAAGTGAAAATTGAAAGAATGCACATTAACTGGACAATGACTGAACAAGTTGTGGTATATAAATTCAATGGAATACTATTGCAGTATAAGAAATTATGAGCAATCAGATTTCAGAAAAACCTGGAAAGATTTAGGTGAACTGATGCTGAGTCAAGTGAGGTAGGAAAACAATGTACACAGAAACGGCAATATTGTACAGTGATCAACTGTGATAGACTTATGTCTTCTCAGCAAAACAATGATTCAAGACAATTTCAAAAAACTCAGGATGGAAAAGGCAATTTACAAGCAGAGAAAAAACTATGGAAACATAATCTTAATGAAGATCAAGTATACTATTTTATGTTGTTGTTCTACAAAAGTAGAAGTGTTGGTGCATGATTTTTTGACTGTAGATGATTGTACACTCAGTGCAGCCATAAAAAGTCCTAGTCACTTAGCCTCTAAAGCTGAGATGCAAAAATATATATATAAATATATCTTTCTATATGAACATATGTATTTCTACATGTGTCTTTCATTAATTATATAAGCATATATTAAACATATTAATTGAATTCAAGAAAAGTTTATTACACACCAATTTTATGTAAAGCTTTGTGCTAGTTGTATTAATGGAGAATGAACTAATAAAATTACTGTACTATGATGGATATTTCAAAATATAATTTATCTTTTGCAATAGGGAAAATGTGGTTTGCATTTTATCTGAAATTTCATTACAAAATATTACCACTATTATTTTGTGAATTACTCCAGAAAGCAGAGAAAATATATTGTTTTGTCTATGAAACTGATGAAAGTGTCTAATTTTACTTTTCAAATGTTGAAGATACTATGGTAGTAAACTACGGGAAAAATTCTAGGAATAAATCTTTAAAGCAATAAAGTGTGATTTATTCATCTGACATCCAATAATATAAGTAGGAACTATTGGACTACATTTATTTTCCTATCTGTGGAAATGCAACTCTTTTAGAGCATGTTAAGATAAAGAACAGAGCAAAAGAACAAAGATGCTGAATAATTACTACTAGATACATTCCCAAATCGTTTTGCCAATAATAACTTTTTAAAGCATCTCCTTTGCCAATTACAAATGCAGTAAAGTGAAAATGAAATGTTTTCGATATGACTTTAATTCCAAAAGCTATTATGGAGAAATTTCTGATGCTGCAGAGAGGAAGTAGCATCACAATAAGAGAGATTAAAATCTTCTGCATAAATGATTTTAGAAAAAAATAATTGTTTCTAGTGAAAAAGTTAGTAGAAATAACAATTTATTGATTTTTGTTCATATTCCTCACTGTACATGCACCTCAAAAGAAGAAAAAAATCCAAATAATTAATTTGAGGACTGCCCTTGACTAACATTGTTTTAACATAAAAAGGTCAAAAACATTTTTCCCTTTCACTTTTCCCTCTTTTCCCTCTCTCAATGTCAAAAAACAGTCACTATTGTTAATTATTACATGTATGTCCATATACATATGTCCATTCCTACACAAACATATATTTAGACATGACCAAGACCTTTGATACTGTCAGTCATAAGGTTTTATGGAAAACTATGTCTGAATTCAGTTGCACAAAGTTCATCAGTATAATAGTACATCAGTTTCATGATAGCATGCTGGCCTGGGTTCTGGAAAATAGATAATGCTCTTGAGCTTTCTCAGTCACCAATGAAGTTAAAAAAAAAAAAAAGGCTGAGTCGTTGCCCCCATGCTTTTTATCATGATGTCTTCAGCCATGATATCAAATGTCTTCAATGAAGACAAATATGGCATCGAAGTCAATTACCTCACTGATAACATAGTCTTTAACTTGAAAAGGCTACAAGCCAAAACAAAAGTAGAAGTGTTGGTGCATGATTTTTTGACTGTAGATGATTGTACACTCAGTGCAGCCATAAAAAGTCCTAGTCACTTAGCCTCTAAAGCTGAGATGCAAAAAAAACCAAAACCGAACAAACAAACAAACAACAACAACAACAACAACAACAAAACTATGGATAGATTCTCCATTGCTTGTACTAATTTTGGCCTAACAAGAAAGAAAAATAAGCACTCCATCAGCCAGCACCACACACACACAAACATACATTCACATATTTCTTCTAATATACACGTTTTAATCATCCTCTCCTATTCTTTCACCCCACATTTCCAATCTATTTCCCATGTGTAACATAATAAAACTTCCCTTAGGTCCTGATTGGCCTCAGTTTGGCAAACAAAGCTTCCTTACTTATACATGTAGACTAGAAACAGAACAACTCTTCCTTAGGACCCAGTTTGTCTTGGCTTATCTGATATGGATTCATGGATTCCTGTTAATTTTATATATATATATATATATATATATATATATATATATATATATATATATATATATATATATATATATATATATATATATATATATATATATATATATATATATATATACACACACACACACACATATATATATATGTATATATATATATATATATATATATATATATATATATATATATATATATATATATATATATATATATATATATGCATGTGTGTATATATATGTATGTGTGTGTATATATATATGTACGTGTGTGTATATATATATAATATATATACATATATATGTATACATATATATATATATATATATATAAAGTTGTAGTCACTTAGTCTGGATTATCAGACTCTAAAATTATCATTGGGTGTGTAAGACCATGGAAGCCAAAGAATCATGATGAAATACTGAGCATATCTCTTTCTAGACAAAGTCAAGAGAAATTGCATCCAAGGAAGTAAAGTTCTACTTTATTAGTGACATATTCTTGTTGCGTAAGGGGAAAATAATTTTTTTTGTCAAATGTTCAATGATTTGCAAGCACTCTATTTCATAGCAATATCAACCTGATCTATAAAACTGTTCACATTAGAATTTCATCTACAATACTATTCTATTCAATAAGCTTCAAAGGCCTCCTATTATTTCACCAGCAAACATAAAATCATCTGCTATTTAAAGCCTTGTATAACTTGTCCCCACCATCTTCCTTATTTTCTTATACTTTACTTATCTTTTTTGTTTTGTTTGTTTTGTTTTTGGAAATAGCTTTTTATTTACAAGATATATGCATGGGTAATTTTTCAGCATTGACAATTACAAAAACTTTTGTTCCAATTTTTCCCCTCCTTCCCCCTACCCCCTTCCCCAGATGACAGGTAGACAAATACATGTTAAATATGTTAAATTATATATTAAATATAATATATGTATACATATCCATATAGTTATTTTGTTGCACAAGAAGAAATCAGACTTTGAAATAATGTACAATAAATGTACAATTAACCTGTGAAGGAATCAAAAATGCAAGTGAACAAAAAATAGAGGGATTGGAAATGCTATGTAGTGGTTTACACTCATTTCCTAGGGTTCTTTCACTGCGTATATATAGCTGGTTCTATTAATTATTGAACAAATGGAACTAATTTAATTCATCTCATTGTTGAAGAGAGTCACATCTATCAGATTGATCTTCATATGATATTGTTGTTGAAATATATAATGATCTCCTTGTCCTGCTCTTTTCACTCAGCATCAGTTCATGTAAGTCTCTCCAGGACTTTCTGAAATCATCCTGCTGGTCAGAACAATAATATTCCATAATATTCTTATACCACAATTTATTCAGTCATTCTACAATTGATGGGCATCCGTTCATTTTCCAGTTACTAGCCACTACAAAGAGGGCTGCCACAAACAATTTTGCACATATAGATCCCTTTCCCTTATTTAAGATTTCTTTGGGATATGAGGCCAGAATAAATACAGAATAAATATCCACAGTTTGATAACTTTTAAAGCATAGTTCCAAATCGCTCTCCAGGATGGCTGGTTGTATTCACAATTGCACCAACAATGTATTAGTGTCCCAGTTATCCCACATCCCTGCAACGTCCACCATCCTCTTTTCCTGTCATCCTAGCCAATGTGAAAGGTGTGCAATGGTATCTCAGAGTTGTCTTAATTTGCATTTATCTGATCAATAGTTATTTTCATATGATTAGAAATAGTTTCAATTTCATCATCTGAAAATTGTCCATTCATACCCTTTGACCAATTGGAGAATGACTTGATTTCTTCTAAATTAGAGGCAATTCTCTCATGGAAATAAGGCTTTTTTCAGAATCATTGACTGTAAAATGTTTTCCTAGTTTATTGTTTCCCTTCTAATCTTGTCTGCATTAATTGTGTTTATACAAAAGCTTTTCAGTTTGGTATAATCAAAAATTATCTATTTTGTGATGAATAATGATCTCTACTTCTTCTTTGGCCACAAATTCCTTCCTCCTTCATGAGTCTGAGAGGTAAACTATCCTATGTTCTTCAAATTTATTTATAATCTCATTTTTATGCCTACCTCATGAATACATTTTGACCTTACCTTGGTGAACAGTGTTAAGTGTGAGTCAATGCCTAGTTTCTGCCACATGAAATTCCAATTTTCCCAGCAGTTTTTGTCAAACAATAATTTTTTATCCCAAAAGTTGGGGTCTTTGGGTTTGTCAAACACTAGATTATTAAATGTATTGACTATTTTGCTCTTTAAACCTAAACTATTCCATTGATCAACTAGTTTATTTCTTAGCCAATATCAAATGGTTTTGGTAACTGCTGCTTTATAATAATATTTTTAGCTCTGGTACAGCTAGGTTTCCTTAATTTGATTTTTTTTTCATTATTTCCCTTGAAAGTCTTGACCTTTTGTTCTTCCAGATGAATTTTGTTGTTATTTTTTCTAGGTTACTAAAATAGATTCTTGGGAGTCTGATTGGTATAGCACTGAAAAATAGATTAGTTTAGGTAGTATTGTCTTTTTTGTTATATTTGCTCTCCCTAACTAAGAGCATTTAATATTTTTCCAATTGGTTACATCTGACTTTATTTGTGTGGAAAGTGTTTTGTAGTTTTGCTCATATAGTTCCTGACTTTTCCTTCATAAATTCCCAAAAATTTTATACTATCAGAAGTTATTTTAAAGGGAATTTTTCTTTGAAACAATAACTGTTGGATTTTGCTAGTGATATTTAAGAATGCTGATGACTTATGTGGGTTTATTTTGTATTTTGCAACTTTAATACAGGTGTGGATTATTTCTAATAGCTTTTTAATAGTCTATCTGGGGTTCTGTAAATATACCATCATAACATATGCAAACAATGATAAGTAGTTTCCTCATTGCCTATTCTAATTCCTTTAATCTCTTTCTCAACTTTCATTGCCAAAGCTAGCATTTCTAGCATTGAATACTAATGGTGATAGTGTGCAACCTTGTTTCATTCCTGATCTTATTGGGAATGGTTTCAGTTTAACCCCATTAAATATGGTACTTACTGATGGTTTTAAATAGATTCTACTAATTATTTTAATGAAAATCCATTTATTACTATACTCTGAAGTGTTTTTAATAGGAATTGATGTTGAATTTTATCAAATGCTTTTTATGCATCTATTGAGATGATCATATGGATATGTCAATTCTGCTAATAGTTTTCCTAATGTTGAATCAGCCCTGCATTTCTGATATAAATCCCTACTTGGTCATGGTGTATTGTTCTGGAGATGATTTTCTGTAATCCTTTTGCTAATTTATTTAAGATTTTAGCATCAACATTCATTAGGGAGATTGGTCTATAATTTTCTTTCTCTGTATTCGATCTACCTGGTTTAGGTATCAGTACCATGTCTGTGTCATATAAGGAATTTGGTAGGACTCCTTTATATCCTATTTTTTCAAATAGTTTATATAGCATTGGGCCTAATTGTTCTTTAAATGTTTAGTAGAATTCACATGTAAATCCATCTGCTTCTGGGGATTTTTTTCTTAGGGAGTTTATTAATAGGTTGTTGTATTTCTTTTTTCTGAAATGGGTCTATTTAAGCAATTTACTTTGTCCTCTTTATCTGGAAACCAATATTTTTGGATGTAGTCATTCATTTCACATAGGTTATCAAATTTATTAGCATAAAGTTGAGCAAATTAACTCTTATTATTGCTCTAATTTCCCCTTTATTGGTGCAAAGTTCTCCCTTTTCATTTTTAAGACTAATATTTTGATTTTCCTCTTTCCTTTTTCTAATCAGATTTACCAAAGGTTTACCTATTTTATTTGTTTTTCATAAAACCAACTCTTAATTTTATTTATTAATTCAATAGGTATTTTTTACTTTTAATTTTATCAAGTTCATTTTAATTTTAGACTTTCAAGGTTAGTATTTGACTGGAGATTATTAATTTGGTCTTTTTCTGGCTTTTTAAGTTGCAAGCCTAATTCATTGATATTTTCTTTCTCTATTTTATTCCAGTAAGTCTCTAGAGATATTAAAATTTCCACCTATTACCACTTTGGCTGCATCCCACAAATTTTGGTATGTTGTTTCATTTTTGTCATTCTCTTGGGTGAAATTATTAATGTGTCTATGATTTGCTGTTTTACCCAATCATTCTTTAGGATGAGATTATTTAGTTTTCAATTGCTTTTTGGTCTATTTAACCCTAGGTTTTTTTTTTGCTGAATGTAGTCTTTATTGTATAGTGATCTGAAAAGAATGCAGTTACTATTTCTGTCCTTCTGCATTTAATTTTGAGGTCTTTATGTTCTAATATATGGTCAATTTTTGCACAGGTTCCATGAACTGCTGAGAAGAAAGTTCACTCCTTTCTGTCTCCATTCAGTTTTCTCCAAAGATCTAAAATACTTAACTTTTCTAGTATTCTACTTACCTCTTTGATTTCATTCTTGTTTATTTTGTGCCTTGATTTATCTAATTTTGAGAGTGCAAGGTTGAGATCTCCCACTATAATAGTTTTGCTGTCTATATTTCTTCTTAAAACTCTTTTAACTTCTCCTTTAGGAAGTTAGATACTATGCCAGTTGGTGCATATATGTTTCCTATTGACATTGCTTTATTGTCTATGCTACCCTTTAGCAAGATATAGTTTCCTTCCTTTTCTCTTTTAATTAGATCAATTTTTTCCTTTTGCTTGATCTGAGATCAGCATGGCTACTCCTGCTTTTTTGACTTTACCTGAAGCATAATAGATTCTGCTCCAGCCTTTTACTTTGTATGTATCTTCCTGCTTTAAATATGCTTCCTGCAAACAACATATTTTAGTATTCTAGTTTTTGCTAGTCTGCTATCTGCCTTAACATTATGGGAGAGTTCATCCCATTCACATTTACAGTTAAAAGTACTAATTCTGTATTTCCTGCCATTTTATGCTTTTATTTTTCTTAAACCCCTTATCCCCCTCCCAAGTATTAAACGTGTGGGCACTACTTGCCTCACGTAGCCCTCTTTCGAATCCTCTCAACCCCTTTGAATCCCTTCCTCTTTCTTATATCTTTCCCTTATTATTCTTTTCCTTTTCCCTTTCCTCTCCCACTTTTTAATGAGATGAGAGAAGTTTCTCTGTAAACCAATATGTCAATTATTTTCTCTTTGGGCCAAATCTGATGAGAGTAAGATTCATATAATGTTTCTCCCCCTCCCTAAATTCCCTCTGTATTTTCTTTGCCTCTTTGTGGGATGTAGTTTCCCTCTTTTTATCACCATGTTTCCTTTTTCTGCTACTACCCCCTTTCCATTGCTACTTTCCTTTTTTATATCAGTAAAATCAAATTATACATGGACTCTTTATGTATGTCCATACCAGAAATACAGTTCTTAAGATTTCTTTTTTACTTTTTCTGCTTCTCTTGAGTTCTATAGTTAGAGAAGACATTTTTGTTAGTTCTGGTTTTTTCATTAGAAACAGATGAAATTCACCTGTTTCATTAAATGTCCATCTTCTTCTATGGAAGAAAATGCTCAGCTTAGCAGGGTAGTTTTATCTTGGCTATATTTCAAGTCCTTTTCCCTTTCAGGATATCATATTCCAGGCCCTTCCATTCTTTAGTGTGGAAGGAGCTAGATCTTGAGTGATCCTTATTGTGACTCCTTCATATTAAATTGGTTTTGGTTTTGGTTTTGGTTTTGGTTTTCTGGCTGCTTGTAATATTTTTTACTTAGTCTGATAGTTTTGAAATTTAGCCACAATATTCCTTGGAGTTTTTATTTTAGGGTCTCTTTCAGAAGGTGTTTGATGAATTCTTTCAGTGCCTATCTTACCTTCTGATTCTATTACCTCTGGGCAGTTCTCTTTGAGGATTTTGTGTAAAATATTATCTAGTCTATTTTTTTCATCATAATTCTCAGGAAGTGCAATAATCCTCAGGTTATCTCTTCTATATGTATTTTCCAGCCCTGTTGTTTTTCCAAGTAGATATTTAACATTTTTTCTATTTTTTTTCATTTTCTTTTTTTTTTTTTTTTTTTTTTTTGGTCTTGCTTGACTGATCCTTGATGTCTTAACAAATCTTTCATTTCTATTTGTTCAGTTCTGGTTTTTAATGTGTTATTTTCTTCATTAGCTTTTTATAGTTCTTTTTGTATATGTCCAATTGAGTTTTTAAATGAGTTATTTTATTCTATGGAACTTTTTTTTTCTCCATTTCACTAATTTTTTTTTTACTGAGTTATTTTCTTTTTCCAATTCACAAATCCTACTTTCCTGGGAGTTCTTTTATCTTTTCCAATTTACAAATTCTATTTCCCTGACTCCCAGGGAGTTCTTTACCTTCTCCACTTCCCATTTCAAGAAGTTGTTTTCTTTTTCCACTTTATCACATTTTTCTTTAAGTAAATTATATGCTTTTTCTGTACTCTCTTGCAGAGCTTCTCTTTCCTTTCCCCATTTTTCTTTTAGCCCTTTTTAAAGATCTTCTATAATTTCTTCTAGGAGAGCCTTGTGTGATGGGGACCAGGTTACATTCCCCTTTGGGGTTTTGTCTGGAGACTCTCTGTTATTAGACTCCTTGGGGTTGAAAATCTGCTTTCTTTCTGTATAGAAGCTGTCTATGGTTAGCATACCCTTGGCTTTTTTACTCATTTTTTTAAAGCCCTTATATTCTGTTCTCAGGGCAAGGAGGTTACCAGCTTCTTCTGCTGAATAGGGATACATATATAGACAATTACTGTCCTACAAGCAAGCTGCTAAGAGCTGCGAGCTGTGGAAGTTCCCTGGTAAGAGCGCCATACCAGAAGTGTCATTGCCCTGAGAAATATGGCAGAGCTGTGGAAGTATTACCCTGAGAAGAGCCCTGCTGTGTGGATTAGTGGCTGCCCTGGGACTAGCAGCTGGGCAGTGAAAGTGTCACTGTCCTGGGCAGAACCTAGCTATGTGATTGATCAGCTGCTGCCCTGGGAAGAGCCTTTCACTGAAAGTGTTTCTGCCCTGGGAAGCACAGCCACACTGCAGAAGTTCTATTTCCCCAGGCAGAGCCCTCCTGCAGTGCAGATTTGTGACTGCCCTGGGCTCTGCCCCCTGATAATCAGAAGTATGACTGTCCCAGACAAAAGCTTCGTGTTGCAGAATGGGGCTGCATGGCTGTGCTGCTTTCTGTATTGAGTCACTTCCAGTACTGCATGGGTATAGAGAGATCCTTTTAGATTGTGACATTTTTTGGAGTACACTCTACCTTTGGCTTTAACTTCTCTGCTAATCTATTGTTGTGCAACAAAAGCAGAGCAGCCAACCTATTGTTGGGTCCTCCCTGCAAATTTTTCACCCATTGAGACTGCCCACATCCTATTCCACTCAGTGTGCTAGCCTCTGGTTCTGCCTCTGCCTGTGCTGGCCAGCTCTTGTGGATCAGGACAAATCTTTTCTGGCAATCTTCCAGATTATCTTTGGTTGGTAATCTGTTGTGGTCCAAATATTTGTGGATTTCACCATTCAAGCACTATTTCTGAGGCTGAAGTTGGTAATTAGTAGTAAGAGTAGAAGGGAAGCTTGGAATGATACCTGTTTCTTCTCCTCCATCTTGGTTCTACCCCTACTTTAATTATTTTATATATCACCATTTATCTGGAAATAAGTGACACTGCCCTTTTGGCTATTAAATAAGACTTCCCATCTCATGCCTCTTGGGACATTCACTGTCTCTTCTCCATGCCTGGAATGCTTTCCTTTAACTCTGCCTCCTGGCTTCTCAGCTAAAGTCCCATATTTAGTCCCATTTAAAACCCCATATTCTACAGAAAGCCTTTCTTAATTCTAGTGTTCTTAACTTGCATATTTCCAATTTACCCTCCATGTAACTTGTTTACACATAGTTTTTTTGCATGTTGTCTCCAAAGACATTGAATTTCTTAAATGTATATATCATTTTTTTCCTTTTCCTTGTTTCCTTAGCACTTAACAGAGTTGCTGACATAAAGAAAGAACTCAGTAAATCTTTATTGTCTTAAATATCTGAATGCAATGTAAAAAGTGCTGAATCAGTGGAGTTTGTCTCCTTGGTTTGCCACTAATTAATAAAAAATAATCTGGAAATGCCATCTCACCTATCTAAATCTCAGTTTTGTCATGTGTAAAATTAAGAGCAGTGGTGGAATACATGATCTTTAAAAATTCTTCTGAGCTCAAATATTTAATATTATAAATGAGCATAATTCTTCTATTTCCTCAGTTGTAGCAGACCATCAGACATTGAAATGGAAACATTCAGCACAAAGTAGAAAATGGGGGACTAAAGTTCTGGAGAAATTTTAGGATTATAAATGTGTATTTATAAGTCACTCATATAGAAGTCCAACCAGTTCGTACAGTTGATAAGAGTGCTGGGGAAGGGAGGAGAGAGCCAAGATGCTTTCTGAGCTTCTCTTATGCCCTCACTAATAATTATTAAATTCAGTCTCAAAAATAGCACTTGAATGGTAAAATTAATGAAGATTGGTAAATTTACCAGCCGAAGATAATCTGGAAGATCACCAGAAAAGGTTTGTCCTGAGCAGTGGGAGCAGATCAGCTCAAGCAGGGATAGAACCAGAGACTAGCATCCAGAGAAGACAAGGGAAGGAGTGGTCTCCTTGGTTGGAAAATTTACAGAGAGGGCTCTACCATAGGTTGATTACTCTGCTTTGGTAGCAGGTAGCAAAAAAGTAGACCAGCAGAGAAATTAAAGCCAAAGATAGAGAGTACTCTAAAAAACACCAGAACCTAACAGAATCTGGCTGTACCGATGCAAAACTGTAAGCAAGTGAACCAGGACAGGCCACAGCAGAGCTTGCAGACCTATTCTGTAGCACAAAGCTCTTGATCAGGGAAGTCACAAATCTTCATGGCATGGGGGTGCAATCTGGAACAGCCTCTAATCTGCACAGTGAGGGGCTCAGCTTGGGACAATAAAACTCCCACATCCAACTGTGCTCCTCTGGGCAGAGACACTTCTGGTGCTCTGCAGAGTAGGGCAACTGCTAATACCCACAGTGGGCTTTCACCAGGGCAGTGACACTTTCACTGCTCAATCTCTAGTCCCAGGGTAGTTGCTAATCCACACAGCAGGGCTCTTAGCAGTGCATTTCCGTAGCTTGGCCAGTGCTACCCAGGCCTGAGTCACTTCTGGTGTGGAGCTTTTCCCAGAGCACTTCCACAGCTCACCACTCTGCAGGATAGCTACTGTCCATATACCAATCCCTACTGTGCAGAGGAATCTGGCAACCTCCTTGCCTGAAGACTGACCCTGAAAGCTTTTTTAAAAAATGAGTAAAAAATCAAAAGGACAATCAATATCTTCTATACAGAAAGAGAGCAGATTTTCAATGCTGAAGGGACTAATAGCAGACAGACTCCAGACAAAACTGCAAAAGGGGATGTAATCTGGTCCTCATCATGCAAAGCTTCCCTAGAAGAAATTATAAAAAATCTTAAAAGAGAGCTAGAAGAAAAATAGGGAAAGAAAAGAGAAGCTATGCAAGATAGTAACAAATTCCTGAAATGTGAATTGGAAAAGTTAAAGAATTCACAGGAAAGTAGGATTTGTGAATTGGAAAAGATAAAGAACTCCCAAGAAAGTAGTATTTGTGAATTGGAAAATATAAATAACTCCCAAGAAAGTAAGATTTATGAATTGGAAAAAGAAAATAACTCAGTAAAAAAAAATTAGTGAAATGGGAAAAAATTCCATAGAAGAAAGCAACTCATTTA
The DNA here is from genome assembly GCF_048593235.1 of Sminthopsis crassicaudata. Lineage (NCBI taxonomy): Eukaryota > Metazoa > Chordata > Mammalia > Dasyuromorphia > Dasyuridae > Sminthopsis > Sminthopsis crassicaudata. The sequence goes on from NC_133621.1 coordinate 264,193,779, forward strand.
AAAACTCAATTGGACATATACAAAAAGAAGTAAAAAAAAAAAAAAAAAAAAAAAAAAAAAAAGCTAATGAAGAAAATAACTGATTAAAAATCAGAACTGAACAGATAGAAATGAATGATTCATTGAGACATCAAGAATCAGTCAAGCAAACCTCCCTCAAAAAAAATGAAAAACTAAAACAAATGTTAAATATCTACTTTGAAAAATGATAGACCTGGAAAATAGATCTAGGAGAGATAATCTGAGGATTATTATGCTTCTTGAAAATTATGATGAAAAAAAGAGCCTAGAGATAATATTTTACAGAAAATCAACAAAGAAATCTGTAATAGAATCAGAAGGTAAAATACGCATTGAAAGAATTCATTGAACATCTGAAAAAGATCCTAAAATAAAAACTTCAAGGAATAAATTTCAGAATATTAGACTAGGAAAAAATATTACAAGCATCCAGAAAAAAAAAAATTCAAATACCAAGGTGCACAATAAGGATTACTCAAGATCTAATTGCTTCCACATTAAAGATTGAAGGGCCTAGAATCTAATATTCCAAGATGTAAAAGTCTGCGCCCAGTCTGTTCGACCCTCCCCCAAGCAAACACAGACCTTCTCTGGCGAATTTCAAGGATGTCTTCTCTTGGTGATTATTCGTGGGTTTCTTTTCTGGTCAAGCATTAACTCTGAGGCTTGTCATGAAGTAAGTCTTGAGAGAAAATGCGGAGCTCAAGCAGCTGTCTGCCTCCACGCCGCCATCTTGGCTGGAAGTCCCATTTCCATTTGTTTAAGTTGCCTCTGTATTTAACTTAAGATTTTCTTGGAAAATTATATTAAAAAAATAAAAGACTCTATGACTTTTAAAATTTAATTATATCATTTTTAATATAGGCTAAATTCCATGTAAGTATTATCATTAGATCCTCTCAGTAAACTTAACGATTACTTTATAGATAAGGAAACTGAGGAAAAGGCAGGTTAAGTGACTGACTCAGAGTCATATTATTAGTAAGTATTTATGGCTAGATTTGAACTCAGTTCTTCCTGATCCTGGGCCCATCATTCTTATAATTTTTTATTATACATCTTTATTTACAAGATATATGCATGGATAGTTTTTCAGCATTGACAATTACAATACCTTTTGTTCCAATTTTTCCCCTCCTTTCCATCACCCTTTGCCCCAGATGGCAGGTTGAGCAATACATTTTAAATATGTTCAAGTATAAGTTAAATACAATATATGTATACATATCCAAAGAGTTATTTTGCTATACAAAAAGAATTGAATTTTGAAATAATGTACAATTAGCCTGTGAAGGAAATCAAAAATGCAGGTGAACAAAAACAGAGATATTGGGACTTCTATGTAATGGTTCATAGTCATGTCCCAGAGTTCTTTCCCTGGGTGTAACTGGTTCAATTCATTTCTGCTCTATTTGAACTAATTTGGTTCATCTCATTTTTGAAGAGGGCCACATCCATCAGAATTCATCATTATATAATATTGTGGTTGAAGTATATAATGATCTCCTGGTCCTGCCCATTTTACTCAGCATCAGTTCATGTAAGTCTCTCCAGGCCCTTCTGAAATCATCCTGCTCGTCTTTTCTTACAAAACAATAATATTCCATAATATTCATAAACCACAATTTATTCAGCCATTCTCCAATTGATGGACATCCACTCAGTTTCCACTTTTTTGCCACTACAAAGAAGGCTGCCATAAACATTCTTGCACATACAGGTCCCTTTCACTTCTTTAACATTTCTTTGGGATGTAAGCCCAGTAGTAACGCTTCTGGATCAAAGGGTATGCACAGTTCAATAATTTTTTGACCATAGTTCCAAATTGCTCTCCAGAATGGCTGGATGTATTCACAATTTCACCAACAGTGTATCAGTGTTCTTGTTTTCCCACATCCCCTCCAACATTCCACATTATCTTTCTCTATCATTCTATCTAATCTGGCAGTGTGTAGTGGTATCTCAGAGCTGTATTAATTTACATTTCTCTGATTAATACTGACTTGGAGCATCTTTTCATATGGCTTATTAGACAGACTTGGAAAACAGATGCAGGAGAGACAATTTGAGAATAATCGGACTCCCTGAAAAACGGGAGGAAAAAAAGAGCTTGGACACTATTGTCAAGGAAATTAGCAAAGAGAACTGCCAAGATGTTTTGGAAACAGAGAAAAAATTCATCAATCACCTACTGAAAGGGACCCTACAATCAAAACGCCAAGAAATATAGTGGCCAAGTTCAAGAACCATCACACAAAGGTAAAGATATTGGAAGCTGCTAGAAAAAAGCAATTCAGATATGGAGGATCCACAATAAGGATAACCCAGGATCTAGCAGCGTCCACATTAAAAGAACGCAGGACCTGGAACATGATATTCCGAAAGGCTAAGGAACTTGGTATGCAGCCAAGAGTAACGTACCCAGCAAGAATGAGCATCGTTTTCCAGGGAAGAAGATGGACATTTAATGAAATAAATGAATTCCATCTATTCTTGATGAAAAAACCAGACTTACATAAAATGTTTGATCTTCAAATACAGAACTCAAGAGATTTCTAAAAAGGTAAAAAGAAATCTTGAGAACTATACTTCTGCCAAAAAAGTATGGAAAGAACATATGTACAATTTGTCTTAGAAACTAGAGGTGGAAAGGAAATTATATCATAAAAAAGTGTAAAGTGGTGGTACTACATCTCATGAAGAGGCAAAAGTAACCTATTATATCTGAGAGAAAGAAAGGAGGGAGATGAACATAGTGTGTATCAATAAACATATTCGATTTATGGTGAAAGTTCTTCCACTTCATTGAAAAGTGAAAGGGAAGGAGTAAGCTAAGGGGAAGGCAATACAGAAATTGTGAGGAAAAGGGGTAAAATAAGGGGAGGAATTTTAAGGTGGGGGAGGGATCCTAAAAAGGGAGGGCTGTAAAAAGCAAGTGGTGTTCACAAGTTTAATACTGGGTAGGGGGGTAAGAGGGAAGGGGAAAAGCATAAGCAGGGTTTAATAGGATGGCAAGCGATATAGAATTAGTCATTCTAACTATAAATGTGAATGGGGCAAACTGCCTCATAAAGAGGAAGCAGTTAGCAGACTAGATTAAAAGTCAGAATCCTACTATATGTTGTTTACAGGAAACACACCTGAAACAGGGTGATATATTCAAACTAAAATTAAAAGGGTGGAGCAGAATCTACTATGCTTCAGGCAAAGCCAAAAAAGCAGGGGTAGCCATCCTCATCTCAGATCAAGCAAAAACAGGAGCAGCTGAGAGGGTGTAAATACCTGAGGTTAAGAATAAAACCCCGGAAAGCTAGCATCTCTCTGGACCTGGCCACCCCCACCCCCATCCAGAGTGACTCAGTGCATTCTTAGAGGCTCAGAGCACAGATGCAGCACAGCCATTTCTGTCCTGTAAGTGCCTCACTGCTGTCTCCCTCAGTCGGTAGAGGAAGCTTGGTTACAACATCCAACCCCATTCTCACCCCAAAACAGATTCAGTGTTTCTCTTGTCAATTTGTTTTCCTCAGTTCCTGCTCTGACAAAATGAACAAAAAATTTAAAAGGGTTCTAATTATTGACAACTTTTGTATGGAGAGAGAGCAGACTTCAAATACTGAGAACACTAAAAGCAGATTGTCTCCAGAGGAATCCCCTAAGAGGGATATGAGCTGCTCCTCAATACAAAAGAATCTCATAGAGGAAATCAAAAAGACTCTCACAAGAGAGCTAGAAGACAAATAGGAAAAGGAAAGGAAAGCTTGGAAAGAGAGTCTGGAGAAGTCATCCCACACATTTAAAGACAGAGTGGATAAAGAAAACAAATCATTGAGAAATAAAATTAGTGAATTAGAAAAGGTAAACAACTCCAAGGAAAACAGGATTACTGAGCTATAAAAAGAAAACAGCTCTCTAAAAAATAAAATGGATGAAATGGAAAAAAATTGCATAGGGGAAAAAAACTCACTTAAAAACTCAATTGGACAATTACAAAAAGATATTAAAAAAGTGAGTGAAGAAAATACATCATTGAAAATTAGACTCGAACAAGTAGAAATGAGGACTCAAGGAGAAACCAAGAAGTACTAAAGCAAAACCAAAAAACAAAATAATTGAAAAGAAAGTCAAGTACCTTATTGGAAAGACAACAGACCTGGAAACAGATCCAAGAGAGAAAATTTGACAATAATCGGACTCCCTGAAAAATGTGAGGGAAAAAAGAGCCAGGACACTATTTTCCAGGAAATTATCAAAGAGAACTGCCCAGACGTTTTGGAAACAGAGGGTAAAATAGACATTGAAAAAATTCATCAATCACCTACTGAAAGGAACCCTAAAATCAAAACGCCAAGAAATATAGCAGCCAAGTTCAAGAACCATCAGCCAAAGGAAAAAATATTGGAAGGTGCTATAAAAAAGCAATTCAGATATGGAGGAGCCACAATAAGGATAACCCAGGATCAAGCAGCAGCCACATTAAAAGAACAAAGGGCTTGGAATATGATATTCCAAAAGGCTAAGGAACTTGATATACAGCCAAGAATAATTTACCCAGCAAAAATGAGCGTCATGTTCCAGGGAAGAAGATGGACATTTAATGATGAAAAAAACCAGATCTACTCAAAATGTTTGATCTTCAAATACAGAACGCAAGAGATTTCTAAAAAGGTAAAAAGAAATCTTGAGAACTATATTTCTGTCATAAAGATATATAAAGAACACATATATAATTTGTCCTAGAAACTAGACATGAAAAGGAAATTATAGCATAAAAAAGGGTAAAGTGGTGGTACTACAACTCATGAAGAGGCAAAGGTAACCTATTATATCTGAGAGAAAAAAAGGAGGGAGATGAACATAGTGTGTATCAATAGACATATTCTATTTATGGTGAAACTTCTTCCACTTCTTTGAAAAGTGAAAGGGAAGGAGTAAGCTAAGGGGAAGGCAATACAGAAATTGTGAGGAAAAGGGTAAAATAGGAAGAGGAACTTTAAGGTGGGGGAGGGATACTAAAAAGGGATGGCTGTGAAAAGCAAGTGGTGTTCAAATGATCAAGCAAAAACAAAAATTGATCTAATTAAAAGAGGTAAGGAAGGGCATTATATCCTGCTAAAGGGTAGCATAGATAATGAAGCAATATCAATATTAAACATATATGCACCAAGTGGTGCAGCATCTAAATTCTTAAAAGAGAAATTAAGAGAGCTGCAAAAAGAAATAGACAGCAAAACTATAATAGTGGGAGATCTCAACCTTGTACTCTCAGAATTAGATAAATCAAACCACAAAATAAATAAAAAAGAAGTCAAAGAGGTAAATAGAATACTAGAAAAAGTTTGATATGATAGATCTTTGGCGAAAGCTAAATGGAGACAGAAAGGAGTATACTTTCTTCTCAGCAGTTCATGGATCCTATACGAAAACTGATCATATATTAGGACATAAAAACCTCAAAATAAAATGAGTAAGAAATAGTAAATGCAGCCTCTTCAGACCACAATCCAATGAAAATTGCATTCAATAAAATTCCAGGGTAAAATAGACAAAAAATAATTGGAAACTAAATAATCTCATACTAAAGAATGATTGGGTAAAACAGCAAATCATAGACATAATTAATAACTTCACCCAAAAAAATGACAATAATGAGACATCATACCAAAATGTGTGGGACACAGCCAAAGCAGTAATAAGGGGAACTTTTATATCTCTATTGGCCTATTTGAATAAAATAGAGAGGGTCAACTAATTGGGCCTTCAACTAAAATTGCTAGAAAAGGAACAACTTAAAAGTCCCCAGACAAACACGAAACTTGAAATTCTAAAAATTAAATATGAGATTAATAAAATTGAAAAAAAACTATTGAAATAATTAATAAAACTAAGAGTTGGTTCTATGAAAAAAACAAGAAAATAGACATTTAGTAAATCTGATAAAAAAAAGGAAAGAGAAAAGCAAATTGTTAGTATTGAAAATGAAAAGGGAGAACTCACGACTAATGAAGAGGAAATTAGAACAATAGATAGGAGCTACTTTGCTCAACTTTATGCCAATAAATTCGATATCTTAAATGAAATGGAAGAATACCTTCAAAAATATAGCTTGCCCAGATTAACAGAGGAAGAGGTAGTCTAAATAGTCCCATTTCAGAAAAAAAAAAAAAAAAAAAAAAAATAGAACAAGCTATTAACCAAATCCATAAGAAAAAAATCCCCAGGGCCATATGGATTTACATGTGAATTCTACCAAACATTTAAATAACAACTAACTGCAATGGTATATAAACTATTTGAAAAAATAGGGATTGAAGGAGTCTTACCAAATTCCTTTTATGATACAGACATTGTACTGATACCTAAACCAGGTAGATTGAAAACTGAGAAAGAAAACTATGGACCAATCTCCCTAATGAATATTGATGCTAAAATCTTAAATAAAATATTAGCAAAAAGACTACAGGAAATTATCCCCAGGATAATACTAGGAATGCAGGGCTAGTTTAATATTAGGAAAACTATTAGCATAATTGATTTTATCCATAATCAAATTAACAAAAAAACATATGATTATCTAAATAGATGCAGAAAAATGGACTATTCCTTAAAATAATAAGGACCACATATTTAAAACCTTCAGTAAACATCATATGTAATGGACATAAACTGGAACTTTCCCAGGAAGATCAGGAGTGAAACAAGGTTGCCCACTATTATCATTACTATTCAACATTGTTCTAGAAACACTGCCTTGGCAATAAGAGCCGAGAAAGAGATTCAAGGAATTAGAGTAGGTAATGAGGAAATAAAATTATCACTCTTTGCAGATGACATGATGGTATATTTAGAGAATCCCAAAGACTCTGCTAAAAAGCTATTAGAAATAATTAAGAACTTTAGCAAAGTTGCAGGATACAAAATAAATCCACATAAATCCTCAGCATTTTTATACATTACCAACACAATCCAAGAGCAAGAGATACAAAGAGAAATTCCATTCAAAATAACGGTTGGTAGTATAAAATATTTGGGAATATATCTACCAAAGGAAAATCAGGAATTATATGTGCAAAATTACAAAACACTTGCCACAAAAATAAAGTCAGATTTAAATAATTGGAAAGACCGAGCGAATATAATTAAGATGACAATACTCCCTAAACTAATCTATTTATTTAGTGCTATACCAATCAGACTCCCAAGAAACTATTTTAATGACCTAAAAAAAATAACAACAGAATTCATATGGAACAACAAAAGGTCGAGAATCTCAAGGGAAGTAATGAAAAAAAAATTCAAATGTAGGTAATCTAGCTGTACCTGACCTAGAACTATATTATAAAGCAGCAGTCACCAAAACCATTTGGTATTGCCCAAGAAATAGACTAGTTCATCAGTGGAATAGGTTAGGTTCACAGGGCAAGACAGTGAATAAAAATAGCAATGTAGTGTTTGACAAACCCAAAGATTCCAACTTTTGGGATAAGAATTCATTATTTGACAAAAACTGCTGGGAAAACTGGAAATTAGTATGGCAGAAACTAGGCATGTACCCACACTTAACACCACATACTAAGATAAGATCAAAATGGGTCCAAGATTTAGGCATAAAGAACGAAATCATAAATAAATTGGAGGAACATAGGATAGTTTACCTCTCAGACTTGTAAAGGAGGAAGGAATTTGGGTCCAAATGAGAACTAGAAGTCATTATTGATCACAAAATAGAAAATTTTGATTACATCAAATTAAAAATCTTTAGCACAAACAAAACTAATGCAAACAAGATTAGAAGGGAAGTAACAAATTGGGAAAATATTTTTATAGTTAAAGGTTCTGATAAAGGCCTCATCTCCAAAATATACAGAGAATGGACTCTAATTTATAAGAAATCCATCCATTCTCCAATTGATAAATGGTCCAAGGATATGAACAATTTTCAGATGATGAAATTGAAACTATTTCCATTCATATGAAAGTGTGTTCCAAATCACTATTGATCAGAGAAATGCAAATTAAGACAACTCTGAGATAACCACTACACACCTGTCAGATTTGCTAAAATGACAGGAACAAATAATGATGAATGGTGGAGGGGATGTGGGAAAAATTGGACACTGATGCATTGTTGGTGGAGTTGTGAAAGAATCCAACCATTCTGGAGAGCCATCTGCAATTATGTCCCAAAACGTTATTAAACTGTGCATACCCTTTGATCTAGCAGTGCTACTACTGGGCTTATATCCCAAAGAAATACTAAAGAAGGGAAAGGGACCTGTATGTGCCAAAATGTTTGTGGCAGCCCTTTTTATAGTGGCTAGAAACTGGAAAATGCATGGATGCCCATCAATTGGAGAATGGTTGGGTAAATTATGGTATATGAGTGTTATGGAATATTATTGTTCTGTAATAAATGACCAACAGGATGAATACAGAGAGGCTTGGAGAGACTTATATCAACTGATGCTGAGTGAAACGAGCAGAACTAGGAGATCATTATACACTTCAACAATGATATTGTATGAGGATGTATTCTGATGGAAGTGGATATCTTTAACATAGAGAAGAGCTAATCCAATTCCAATTGATCAATGATGGACAGAATCAGCTATACCCAGAGAAGGAACACTGGGAAATGAGTGTAAACTGTTACCATTTTTTGTTTTACTCCCCAGGTTATTTTTACCTTCTAAATCCAATTCTTCCTTTGCAACAGCAACAACAACAAAATTCCGTCCTGCATATATATATTGTACCTAGGATATACTATAAGATATTTAATATGTATGGGAATGCCTTCCATCTAGGGGAGGTGGTGGAGCAAAGTAGGGGAAAATTCGGAACAGAAGGAAGTACAAGGGATAATGTAAAAAAAATGTTATAATTATAAAATTAATAAAAATAAGATATACTTTAACATGTTTAACATGTATGAGACTGCCTGCCATCTAGGGGAGGGGATAGAGGGAAGGAAGGGAAAAGTTGAAACAGAACTGATTGCAAGGGACAATGTTAAAAAATTAATCAATGTTGAAAGTGCTTGGTGAAAGTAGCATATGTTCTGTCAATAAAATGCTATAATAAAAATAAAAAAAAAACAATTAAACAATGAGTTTATGGGGAATATGTTCATATCTATTTATCTATATTTTATATGTAGATGTACATACATAAGCTTATGCATATATATACATAGATATGTGTGTGAATATATATATATATATATGATAAAATGTGTATTCTAGTCCACTACGAGATCTAATGACAACTCCTTTAAATTAAAGCTACCCATCCCAAGCACATTATCTCACACACATTATTTATCCCTGAATGACTGTAGACCACAAAATAAATTCAAAATGTTCCTGTCTCTTAAGCCCACACAGCAGAATCACACATACAAGACATTTTCTTGTATTTCCTTGAGTTTTTCCTCTTAAATTGAGAGAACTATTCAAGAAATGGAAAAGTAATGTTTACCACAGGCATTTAGCTAAATTATTGTAGAAGAGAGCTTTTGATTACTGGATATGATTTTAACAGAAGCATTCATATGACTCCTTGCATTTAGCATGTATTATTTTGCAGCACTATATAAATAATAAGATTTTCCAGACTTGGAAAGACCCCCAAGAAATGTGTTTGGAAAAAGGAGAAACATTTGTGGAAAGATAACTGCTGTTAAGTTCACCCCCAAAACTGCAATTAAAACAGAAATGAACATCTGCTCCTCACAATTAAAAAAAAATAGAGAGAGAGAGAAGGGGGAAAGGAAAAGGAAGCCTGAGAAGGACACAGGTGCCACATGCATGTGTGCATGTATACACACATGACATAATTCTTTCTATTATTTTTCTTGCCACTAACATAATTTAATTGCTTTTAATGTCTGTTGTCTGGTGATATTCCTAAAACTATGACATACAGATCTAAGAGAATATTTCGGAAAAAAATATTTTGACTTCTCTCCCCAATTTCTCAGCTTTCTTTGACATATAATCAAAGTATCCATAAAAGACTTAGGATAATGATAGGTTTTATCCTCTAAAATGAATTTCTTGCAGATGGTGTGGAAGAACAGTGATAACAAGATGATGACCCCTTTCTGAATAGTTGGATAAGAGGTGGTGTCCCAGGAGGTTGTCTCAAAGGGAATGGAAATGAAGCAGCTGTTTTCCATTATCACCCACAGTAGAGGTGCAACTGTAGCTCCCCTTCACCATTCAATGGTCTAAGCATTAATTAGGAAGTGCTTTCTTCCCATCTAATAGATATTGCAGTGAACAGTCTTGCTTCAACCTTGTCAACAATATAACTTTCAGCTGTTGCAAATTGTTTATTTTCTGAAAAATACCAAATATACCTCTGGCTCTGGCAGATTAACCTAAAGGGTTGGTTGTTGGAACTGTTCCTTCCCAAAAATAACTGAGAATTATTGATAATTAGATGAGGCTGTGACCTCCAAAGGAAGATTTTATAATCTCAATATTTTTCCCTTTGAAAACCATTTTCTTAGATCATTTAGTAATTGGATCTTGCATCTATATGATAGCACAATAATGGACATTCCAGGGGAAAACAAAAACAAAAACAAAAACAAATAGGCAGCATATAATGATATTTAAATGGATATGGTAAAGATTCTTAGTGTTTTTATGTACTGAAGAGTTCATCCAATTTTAGGATCATGCTTCAATACAAATCAGAAAATGTAGGTCCTGTTTTCTTGTTACTCACATGCATTGCTAATATCCTAAGTGTTCTCACAAACATTTATATCATGTGTTTTTTTTTAGAAGTCCTTAAAAATCTTTCTATAATTTCACTCTCAGTTTCCAAGTTAGGTTTAGATCATCTCATTTTCTCTTTACTGTTGTTGTTGTTTTATTTTATTTATTTATGTTATATTAGCTCTAAAAACATCCCCTTTTCTCTCTTAAGATCCATCATTTTTAATAATATTTTTTTTAAATGAAGGCAGGCAAAGATGAATAGGAAAGGATAGGGAAACAGTTTAACCTAAAAATATACCAAATAAGAATTATAATAGAAATCTCTACCTCTTAACAGTTCTTGTGAGAGAAGCAAGTTGTTTCATCCATGTGTTTTTTCATCAAATGCACCAGAGCTAATGAAAAGGTTTTAGTCCTTCTAAATTGCAAGGTGATTTAGCATATCTGAGGTCTCTTTGTAACAAACATATAGCTGCTATTTGTTTACATGTCCCCAAAGAGTTCTCATAAACACTTATAAAAAAAGCATGAATAGAATTTTTCCTTTATTTTGTGTTCTACTTTTCTTTACACCCCAGTTTGAATAAATTGGGGACAACAAAATTTGAAGAACAATAATAGTCTCACTATAGTAATTGCTGTTTTTATGTCTGTATCCAGTAAATATAATAGCTCTTCTTTCACTGAGACATTTTATCTCCAAATGTACTGACTTGACCTGTTTCATCAAACACGTATTATATTCTATTGTACTTTTGAATGCCATTGTTCATAAATTCCCTTTCATGAATGAATTTATTTCACTTAAAATTAATTCTTTTATATCTTCCAAACATATAATTTGTTAGTGTTTCCTTTAGTCCCTTAGAATTTTAAGAAACTGTCTTAATATTCCAGTGTTATCTCATCAGGGAGAGATAGGGACTAAACTTGTGATGTAATCAGCAACAAAAGTTCCAGATGAGGGTACTCTCTCCACCAATTTAAGATGACAAATTCTTTTCAACTTATTTCAGAGGGCTACCAAGATCAATGAGAGATAAAGAGAGCTTCTAAGAGCTTTCCCAGTTGATATGTTGTCAGAGATGAGATCAGGAGTCTGATGTTCATTGTTTTAAGGACAGTTCTGTGTATGCACTGGGGCAACTATATAGCATAGAGAATAGAGTGGTGGGTCTGGAATCAGACAGCTCATATTCCTAAGTTCAAATCTGTCTTCAGACAATTACTAGCTATGTATCTGTGGGTAAACCATTTGAAATCACAACTGTCCCTTGATTATTTCATTTTCTCTGGAGAAGAAAATAGCAAACTACTTTAACATCTTTGCCAAGAAAATCCCAAATGGAGTCACAAAGAATCAGATTCAAATGAAACAATTGAACAACAAATCTTTAGGCATTTTATTATGATGCCTCTGACGTTTATAGTTCAATGATACAGCAACAAGTCAAATTTGAGGTATTTTTAAAATATCATTGTAGCCTAAAAATAATTGTTTATACTAAAACTTGAATTGCTTAGCTTCCCTATTGATTTGTCATGTAAGATATTCACCACTTTCTCTTTGTAATGAATAGAAGTACTCTGTACTGGGTCAGGGCAGATATTGCCAAGGAACTCAGGTAGTGGGAGGTAAATAAAGGCGATTTTTCCAGCCAAGACTTGTTTCATTATTCCAGACAACACTTGGTATTGATCCTTCTCTATTTATTTCTAATTTTGTTGCCACTGATTGAGTGGAGGTCTAAATTTCATGATGGCTTACATGCTGTTAGGATGCAGCACTGTTACACGGAGCACACAATAGCAATGTTCTCATTTTAAACTCTAATTTTATCTGATTTGCAGCAAATTAAGATGCCTGATGTAGCATTTTAGAACTAAAGGGCTTTATTATAAGTGTTCCTTTACTGACATAGAAAAAAGTATGAAAAAGAGTGGGGGGAGCGGCTCAATGAAGCTTCCTGCTGACATTTCCACATTAGAGTGAACAAAATACATCAGCTCACACAAACCAATTCAACCACCTGATTATTTATTTGACACTTTAAGTATATCCTTAAGAGTATATTTGATAGTTTTCACTAAAAATATACAAGTTTGTCAGAGCATAAAATAAGGTGATTTGAAGGCCAAAGTTGTCTACTTTAAGTTATGAGTCCTAACTTCCTCTCCCTTAATTTGCACCTCCTGACCCACTTACTTTGTGTTTAAATCCAAGATATTCATGGTGAAAACCAAAAGTAGTTATTTGTACAAGGTAAGTAATATAGAAGATCATAGATTTAGAGTTGGAAGGGTTTTCAGCATCCATCTAGTTCAACTCACTCATTTTACGGATGAAGAAGGAACACAAATGATTTGTCCAAGATCACACAGCTAATAAGCTATTGAAAGTAGTAAGACATAATGATTATATTGGATTTTTTTTCCTTTGGCACCACCAAAATCCATGTTTTGAGAACAAATCAAGTAGAACCAACAGAATACTCAAAAATTACTTTCTAGATGCTGTTTATGAACACCTAAAATTACACAATTAATACAATTTAACCTATTTGCTCTAGAGTAGTTCTTAATATTTTTGTGGAGCCATGGGCACTTCAGGCAATTTGATGAAAGCTATAGGTTCTAAAATATAACATTTAATTTTAAAATAATTTCTAATTAAACAAAAGATTTAGTACCAGTTGAATGTTAATGTTTTTCCTGTCCAATTTTATGGGTCTCTTGAAATCTAGGATTTCACAGATCCTACATGGAGAACACTTGCTTCAGGGATATTCATCAATAGAATGTCAGGAAATATATTAAGCAGAAAAACGTACCAGTAGTGATATAAACTTGAATTGCAATGCATGTGCCATTTCATTCACAATGCTAGTTTCTTGAATATATCATGTCCTTAATATTAGACTCCATTCTCCTTGATGAAGTAATTGATTATTATTTTGTCTTTTAAATATAACAGTACGTGGCTTATAACATGAATTTTCAAAATGTCTATGGAATAGAATTGGTATGATTTCTATTTTTGAAGCTTAAAACATAAATACATTAATCTTTGTAGCAACTACCTTAACAAAAAAGAAACCCTTATAGACCTTAGAAATTAGCCTTTTCAGTGGTTTAGCAGCCCCAATTATCTATGTAGTTAGATATCATATACCTAAACTATTACAAGGTCCGTATTCAAAATATTCTAATTAGGCTTTGTTATCAAAAATTCTCAATAACTAGGCTTATATCCATGATTTAAGGAAGAATAAGCTTAGCACTTTAGTAGTGATACAATACCACATTTATTTAAATTAATAAATACTAGGACACAAGTTTGTCATTTTAAAAGGATCTCACAATGGGAGAAATAGCTAATTTCTTTTTTTTTCTTTTTTCTTTTTGTTTTGGGGAGGGAACTGGGGTAAGTAATTTGCTGTCTGAGGCCAGATTTGAATACAAATCTTACTGATTATAGAGATAGGTGCTCTGTGTCCTATTCCATCTAGCTGCCCCCAAAAAGGCTAATTTCTTATCTGTAGATGATCAAAACCATAATTCTTACCAAAAGTATTTGTCTCCATCATAGACAATATGCATTACAGATCCCAAATGGGAAAAAAAGGAAGGATTTTCTCTAGACAGACAAATCCTCCAAATACTTTAGTTTATGGATTATGTTGTGTTTATTACATCAAGCCTTAAAACAATAAAAAAATTTTTTTTCAAGTAAAATCCAAAACATTCAAAAAAGAATTCATTCTATTTAAAATTGCATTTTGGATGTTAAGTAATTGCAAAAGCAAGGTATATGACAAAGTGTCTTTAAGTTTTTGTTATGTGCTTTAAAAAATCCAGCAATTCTCCTTGCATAAATCTTTCTGTAAAGCTGCAAAGCTGAAAGTAATAGAATATCACTCTCTCTGAAGGATTAAAAATATAAAAATATAAAATTATAAATAACCAAAAGGTACATCATGTAGATGTATGGGCAGTTACACATTACTGACCCTGAATTCATAAAAAGAAGTTGTATAAAGAAAATCATAAGACAAAAAATAAAATAAAATAAAATAAAAACAGCCTAGCATGTGGTGAAAGCCTGGGTATACTAACAAACACATCAAATGTACCATTCAGTATAGTCACATGATAAAGACAAATAAAGGAAGGGCTTTCTATATTAGATATAACCCAGGAAAATTATAGGACGACATGAATAAATATTTCTAGTGATGAAAGGGAAGAGTTAGACTGGGGTCATATTTGGAGAGAATTCACATGTAATACCATAATTATATTGGGGTACTGATGAATTAAAAAAGCATCAGTGGTGTAGTCCTGCCTGCAAATGAGATTTAAATGAAAAAAAAATGGACTCAGTAACACTTCTTATATACATTTTTCACGCTGTTGTTTTGTTTCCTGTCAATTGCACACACATTTTAGTAGATTTCATAACAAAAGGAGTGACATTTATCATTTTTCCAGATCCATTGCCAATCGTAAAAATGACTACTTCTTTTTTAAACAAAATACATCATCATACCAAATGACAAAAAAAAAGTAGAATCATCTTTCAAAGAAATTAACTTTACATAGTTTAATACCTTTCAAAGAGGATAAAATAAGGTAAAATTATATTATCCTCATGTACATAATTATATTCTTCCAAGTTTCCTAAATTTATATGAGTATGCATTATATATGCATTATAAATGTATAGAGATATGTACACATATTTGTATATATACAAAATGTATATGTAAGTTTGTATGAATATAAATAAATTTATCCTCTAGATTATATAGTTTTCCACAATCAGGATGGATTAGAATTTATTGTATTGTAGCAAAAGATAGAAGATAGATAATGCTGATGGAAGTCATTATGAGGAAAATAAGCAAAATTATATAGATTTTAAGACAGATAAAAAACATTTTAAATCACCAAATAATTTCAATTTATATATTAGGAAACTGAGATCCAGAGATAAAGATAATGATGATAGCTAATAATTGCATAGCTCTATGTGTCTAGTGTCAAGTACTTTACAGTAATCTCATGTGATCTTCACAATAGCCCTGACAGATAAGGGCTACTATTATCCTCATTTCACAGCCGAGAAAACTTATACAAATAGCTATAAAATGATTTAACTAGGGTAAAACAGCTATTAAGGACCTCTGGCTAAATTTGAACTCTTTCTGACTCCAGTACAACAAATTGGGCAATGGAGCTGGGTCTGGTGCCTGGAAGACTCATCTTACTGAATTCAAATCTGACATCAGGAACCTTTAGTGTGTATCCGTGAGCAAGTAATTTAACCCTGTTTGCCTTAGTTTCCTCATCTGTAAAATGACCTAGAGAAGGAAATAGAAACCACTCCAATATCTTTGTCAAGAAAACTCTGAAATAAGATTGAAGAGTGGGCACAACTGAAAATTGACTGAGCAGCAACTTTCTGAATCCAAGTAAAGGGATTAGTCCACTGTGTAATGGGCCTATCTCAGATGTCAAATGACTTTCTAGAGTTCCATACAGATTTAGTGAGACCTAAATTAGAACCTGTCTGAAAATCTAAGATCTATCCTTCCCTTTTCTTCCCACAAGTACCTGTACAGTACAAAAGGAAGTTGTCTTTCCATCAGAGAGGTTACCATAGTAAAACATGACCAATGTTAGTAAAACATGATCAAAGTTAGTATCTGCTAAAATTTATAAAAACCCTCATTCCTAACACAGAATGGAGAGTTGCCTAAGGAATAAAAAGATTACTGTTACAAAGAGGGAGGAATACAATGGCCTTCCCCATTATTCGTTGTAGGGAAGAAATATGGAGCAATTGGCAGGCATGAGAACGGTTGATAACCCTGACCAAGAGAAATGAAGACTTTCCCTGATTTCCTGAGGCACTTTATATTCCCAATGACTGGAAAGCAATAATTGCTGGTATCATCGTTATGCAGTGGATGTCAACATCAGCATTAACTGTAATTTAGAATTCAGCTGTATCCTATATTCATAATAAAGCATGAAGTACATAGAGCTATGCAGATGTCTTATCTGCTATTTCAAATGAAAGCAGAGAAATGAAGCAACTTAGCTGAACCAGAATCAGATTCCATGAGCAAACTGACAGTTTCTATTTTGGCAAATAAAAATGCATCATAAAAAATCACTTCACTAAATATTTTATGTTACCACCATATTATCACACTATACATAATAGTAGACATAAAAATAAAATACTTTATCTTCTTTTTGATATTAAACATTTGGCATAAAAGGATATTTTAACTTTGCATTTTTGAGGTCTGACAAAGTTTCTCTTCCAAAGACTGCTTCAGTCATTGTCATGAATGTTGGCAAAATTATTCTTATTTATCCATTTAGATGAAGAGAGTCTTCACATTCTTAAGGTAGATAAATATTCCCCAGCTCACTGATGGGTTGGAAGTCTGCTGGATAACCTCAACATCTGCCATGATAATTTTACCAGAGTGTATCCACTGTGCATGCTATATACAGCTTCATGAAGCCACAATTCAGAGTTGACTCTTTTGGACATAAATAAGAATGACTGATCAACAGCAATAAATTTAAAAATTATAACCTTTCCATTTAGCAGGCTAACAAGATTGTGAAGTCTTTGAAGAAGAGTGATTATCTGTTTTTTTTTTAATTTTTAAACTAAAATATTGATTTTCTCTTGAACCCAAAATGTCTTTAGTGAGGACTAGCCCTCTTGTGTTAGGGTTTACTTTTTTAGGGTTGTTCATATACTTTTTGTGTCCTCAAGCTTTTATTTAGAATGATATTAAAGAACAGACTATTCAGTGGCACATGCAGGCTTTTCTGGAAGTCATTTCAAGAAGACTATATATCAGGGTAATAAATAAGGAGATTCAAGTGTTATGCCTATACAGTTTAAAATTTAAAGCTGACTTTTTCATTTGTTTTGAGAAAAATAATTGGAACAAAGGAAGAAAGAGGAAAAATTGGATTAATGTGGGAATAAAAATTGGGGATATGTACTTGGAATACATGTATTCCAATATATATTGGAAATGTATATTTCTTGCCTTGTTTTTTAATTGGATGTCACCTTTGGGATTAAATTCAATCTTCTAGATAGGACTGGCTTTATGGTGAATGAAGAATGGGAAGAGCAAAATGATGATGTTGTGCTCCAAGGGAAAAAGAGGGATTTGTTATTATCAGACAGAAACGATGTCATCCTAAAAGAGCTAGCAAGAAAAAAATCTCATCAACTCCAAAGTGTTGAGTTTCAGTAAGGTATGTTGTTGTTGCTGTTGTTCTTGTTCTTGTTTTTATCATCATCATCATCATCATCATCATCATTATCATCATCGTCTGCACCCTCAATTTTATTATAGAGAACTCCTGTTGAATGTAAATTGGCAATAGCTTCTCTTAAATTTAGAGTGTTACAGAGTTTTCCTAAATGATATCCAAAAGATCTCCAACCCATCAATGAGCTTAGGAATATCTACCTCAATTTGCTTCACTATCACCGCATATCAGAAATGAGGTCTGATTCAATTAGTTCACTGTATGTACTATGATAGATACTCTCTCTTATGTGATACCCATAAATTGATTACTTATATTATTGTATATTTCAAAAATATCAGCCCCAAATTTCCAAAAATAAAATTCATGTATTTTAGGAGTCCAAGAATTATTTTCATACTCAACTTTATTTTTTTAGCATTCTATATGGAGACATCTCTCAGAATAGCCTCTTTGAGTGAATGAACTATAAAAATCATTAAACTTTAATGATATGTCCATATAAGTATAACAGTATATGTGTTTGACTACTACATTGGGTAAAAATTCAGAGCAATCACAATTTCGAGCAAACACATAGAATTCGCTGTTTCCTTTAATGCTTTGTGTGTAACATCTTTATATAAAGCCTTTCCTAATTTTGCCTATGACTATTGCCCTGAAACACTCCCAATTTGTTTTGTAATATATACACAACTTATCTGTTAATTGTTTCCCTCAATAAACTATGAGTTCCTCAAGAGAATTAATTTTTAAAAAATTTTAACTTTGCATTTTCCACACAGAGAGAGGCAGCATAGTGTGGTATGTAAAAAACTGATACCAAAGCCAAGAACATTTGTCTTTAATTCTAGCCTATGTCATATGCTGGTTATGTGATATGGAACAACTCTCTAATACCATAAATTACAATGAAGGTGTGTATTTGTTTTGGCACAAAAAGTTCCCCTTATCAATGAAAGTATAGGTTCATCTCTATTTCTATCTCCTTTACCAATCACAGTGCCAGGCCCAAATTAAGCATTTAAGTGTTTAATAACTGAATGCTGGTCATACGAATAGTAAAGTGATAGAAGTGGAACTAGTAACCAGGACCGACTGCAGAGTCAATTATCTTTCCACTGTATTAATCTGTCCACTATCAGAATTATATTGGTTAAAAATATATATTTTTAAGTTATAAATAAGGTACAGTGTTGGATAAGATTTGTTGTTGTTGTTGTTTCACACTTCTCTTTCATGGTTGGCATTAGTAATGTGCCTCCACCTTGTAATGCATGGATTCATAAATTCTGTAAAGGAATCCTAATTCTGTATCTGAAACAATATTTTCAATCTATTAAAAGAAATAGAAAATTTATAAAATAACATAGGAATGTTTGTTTGGGTTTTTGTTTTTGTTTTATTTAAAACAAATAAGGACGTATGCATCTTGATTGAAATGGCTTGGCTTGTGATATAATCCAATCGCTGTGTACACTTTTGGAAATATTTTTCTCTCTGGCTGTCCCAAAGACATCATCATGATCTCTTATTTGCCCTTATAATGCATAGAAGAGAGAAGGGCCTAAAAGAGTCCAGAAGACCTCATCCTAGTAGACAATTATTGATCTTCCTTATCTTCTAGCTCACTGCTCCTGTTCTGGAATTTATTTTAAGTACATCTTTCCTATTAGTTCTGAATACTTAGGCTTGATACTTGGGCTGCTTATGTATGTATATGTATATATGTATGTATTTATCTGTGTGTCTGCATGTCTATCTCTCTCCATCTATTCATCTCTCTCATATATATATATATATATATATATATATATATATATATATATATATATATATATATATATATATATGTGTGTGTGTGTGTGTGTGTGTGTGTGTGTGTGTGTAAAATCAAATTACATGTTAAAACAAGTGATATTAGTTCATTTGTTTTTAAGTTCTAACTTCTTTTTGTTCCTTCCCACCTTTCTCCCTCTCTTGAGAAGGCAAGAAATTTGATATAGATTATATATGTGCAGTCATGGAAATTTATTTCCATATTAGCCATATTGCAAGTCATTTAACCTCAATTGCCTCAGGGGAAAAATTATATTGATATGCATTCATATTCCATCAGTTATTTTTCTGAAGGTAGATTTCACTTTTTCTTTTAAATCATAAATATTCATAATTTTGGACCATTGTATTGCTCTTAATACCTGCCATTTATGTTTGATCATCCTATTGCATTGCTATAACTGTTTTCAATGTCCTGGTTTTAACCTTTAAACATATTCATGTCATCCCAGATTTTTCTGAATCAAAGGGTATTAATAGTTTTAGACATCGTTCCAACTTTCTCCACAAAATGGTTAGAAAGTTCACAATTCCACTAATAATGCATTTTCCCCAATTTTTAAATATCGTCTATATGATATTTTCCTTTATTGTCATATTAATCAAGGTGTACAGTGGTATATGAGAGTTGCTTTAATTCATATTTCTCTGAAAAATAGTAATTGAGAGCATATATACTTTTACTATTTTTGACTTGGGGAATGATTTGCCTTCTTATGAATTTGACAACTTCTATATGTCTGTGAAATGTGGCATGTCTATTTAGAACTTTTAAATTGTCAAATTTCTTTGGATTTTGAAAAGACACAATATTTTGTCTTCTCTTTTGAATGTCACTACTTTTGTTTCTCTTCTTATCTACACATTTGTATAGAATTTGTATTGTATTTGATTTTGAATTTGGATGCCCTTTTAAAATTCTTTATATTTACGTTTTTTGTCCTTATCAATAATATATTTCTGGACTCTTAAAATTAAAAAAAATAAATATTACAAAAACCTTTACTCAACAGATCATAAAGAATTGCACTGAACTCTTAGGAGTAAGAAAAGTAACAAATGGAATGCGAGAAAGGATATAGCATAAGGCCTACACTGTGAGAAAGTTGATTTTGAATAGTTCTAAGGAAAAAAAAAATAGGCAACCATCCAATGAGAGGCTAGATATCTCAGTGAATAAAGATTTGGGCCTAGAATCAAAAAGATCCAAATTCAAATATGGCTTCAGACACTTAGTAGTTGTTTGATGCTGGACAAGTCACCTAATCCTATGTGCTTCAGTTTCTTCTATAAAATGAGCTGAAAGAAGAAGTGGTAAAACTATGCTGCTATTTGTATAGAAAACCCTCAGTGGTGTAATAAACAGGTCTGAGACAATTGAGAAGTCAACAAAAAGAAAGAGTATTAATCCAGAGAGATGTAACACTGAGAAGAAATTCGGATGGCAGAAGGATAACAAAAAGAATAACAATTGTTAAGTGTTTTAGTAAGAAAAAGAGAAGATTTTTGCCTCAATTGCCATCTAGCCTTAATCACTGACTGGATGTTGCTCAGTCAAACTGAGATCTGTTGAAGACCTTAGCTTAAAAAGACCAAGGTCTACCATTTCATCCAGGGTCATTTCCAGTCATCTTCATCTATATCTGGTCATTGGACCCACATGGTTCTGGAAGGGAAAGTGAGATTGATGACCTTGCACTCCCTTCCCTAATTTAAATCCAATTCACTTGCATGTCATGGTATCATCTCCCTGATGTCATGGTTCTCTTTGAGAATGAAGGACAAACAACTATATATATATATTTGTGTGTGTATATACATATATACATACAGAGAGAGCAAGAGCATATATATAGCATTTATATAGTACTCTAAGAAGTATGAAGTGCTTTATTGAAGTACTTTTTTAACTTTCATGACAATTATGTGTTACTATTTTATCCCCATTTTATTAATAATGAAACTGAATATGAAGGTGATTAGGTGACTTTGGGGGTGACAGATAATTGAATGTGCTTGTTCTAAGTTTCAAACCTAATCTAACGCTCAATCCACTAAACCTCTTAGTATCTGGGGAAAAGGCTGACTTTAGAAACATCACTCTGAACCATTTATAAACCCATGAGTATAGGCTGTCTAATTTTGGGGTACTTTTTGGTAAAAATAATGGAGAAACACAGAGTGGTTATGTCAATAATTTTGAAGGGGAACAAATAGAAAACTTCAGTTATTGATTTGTACTTGTTGATTCTATTCTTGCCCGAATTTCAGTTATTACAGCTTCCCCTTCTGTCTTCTGGCATCTTTACTTCAGAGAAAACTGAAATACAAATCAGAATTTATCACTAAAATGTACTCAAGCTCAACACTGAGCTTTTGAAAATAATGTATTCTATAAAGGAAAAAAAAAAGTTATTTTTCTTGATCATGCTTAATAAATGAGATGCTCGTTTTGAACATCAGAGAATTTACAGAAAATTATTCCGTTTGCATAGCTCTTTGTTTCATGTAGCACATTTAATAAAATCTATTGCAGGATTATGAGTAATACATACTTCTGTTGCTTTGTGTCTGGCAATGATAATGTGTATCCTTATCACCAGCTATTTCATCATAGGATCTCAAAATGACCTTCTAAAATATTGCCGTGGCAGCTCAATTCACATATGTTGTAGATAGGCAAACACAGGCACAGAAAGTAGAGATAACATACTACAATCTCAGAGAAACAGAAATCAGAGTGATGTTTCTAAAGTCAGCCTTTTCCCCAGATACAAACATTTCTTTCACAACAGAGTAGTAGTTGGAGTGCATCCAGAACATAAACATGCCATGTAGCTGCAGAAATATTTTGTAATATATACATATATACATATACATATATATATATATATATATATATATATATATATATATATATATATATATATATATATATATATATATATATGACCATTTTAAGAGACTTCCAAACTTGTGAATTGATCCAACCATTTTGGACAGCAATTTGGAACTATGCCCAAAGGGCTATCAAATTGTGCATACTCTTTGATCCTATAATACTACTATTAACATAGAGATAAAATACCACAGAGATGACAGAGAGAGAGAGAGAGAGAGAGAGAGAGAGAGAGAGAGAGAGAGAGAAAAGGACACAAATGTTGAAAAATATTTATCTCATCTCTTTTTTGTGGTAATAAACAAACTAGAAATTGAGGGAATATATTAGTGGAATCACTGAATAGTTATCAACTATGATATTCTTAGTTCTTCTCAACAATATATTGATGCAAGATGCTTCCATAAGGTTCAGAATAGAAAATCCAATTCACATTCAAAGAAAGAACTATGGAGTCTCAATGTAGAACAAAACATGCTCTTTTCATTTTTAATAAATTTTCATTTTGTTTTATTTCTTCTTTCATAATATGATTAAAGTGAAAATATCTTTACATGATTGACCATCTATAAACTATATCAGATTACTTGATGTTTTGAAGAAGGGAAATGGAAAGGAGGGAGGGAGAAAAAAATTGAAAATCAATATCTTATAAAGATGTTGGAAACTATCATTATATATAATTTGAAAAAAATAGCATTTACCAGAATAGAGAGAATAAGAAAAAACTTATGTATCTTTACAGCAAGAACTGATAAAACCTTAATGCAGAATGAAACATACTTTGTCACTTCATTTTTATTCTATTATTTTGCTTGTATTTTCTTTTTTTATCATAACACATATGGAGATATTTTTGTGTGATGTGCATAATTGTAATTAAATTATTTGACTTCTTGAGGAAGACACCATGAGAGAGAGGGAGGGAATTTGAAACTAAATTTTTAAAAAAGTAATGGCTAAAATTGGTATTCCTTGAAATTTGGAAACATGACTTTTTCAAAAAAGAGAAATGCCAATCCATTGTATTACAGTAATTTCTAACATCTCAATTTTTACTGTAATCCTGCTTCACCTGCAAAACAAAACAAAAAAACCCTCACTACATGTTTCCAAATAACTCCAATTTATTGCTAACCTATATTTCTGAAAAATTAATGTTTTACAAATATATATAATACTAATAATAATATTATAATATTCATATTTATTAATTTCTCTACCATATTATCTCATCTAAAATTTAAACACTTACATGAAAGGCAGATTCTAATTACACATCAAAACAATTTATATAAATCATTTTTATAAGATTTTAAGTTCCATTTTTTTCTCCTTCCCTTCTCATATGATGAAGATGGAAGGTATTTGCTTTCCATGCAATATTTGCATATTAGTCACAATCATAAAAGAAGAAACAAATCAAAGAGAAAAATAAGAACATGAAAAATAATAAAATGAGAAACATTTGCTTCAATCTGCATTCTGAGTCTATCAATTCTTTTTTGTTTGTTTTCATTGTTTATTAAAACTTTTTTTCAAAACATATGCATATATACTCTTCAACATTTCTCCTTGCAAAAACTTGTCTTCCAAATTTTTTCTCCTCCTCTTCCTCCCACCCTCTCCTAGACAACAAATAATCCAACATATGTCAAACATATATTTCCACATATCATGATGCACAAGAAAAGTCACATCAAAATAATGAAAATGATAAAAAAAATGCAAGCTCAACTAACAAAAAAGTGAAAATGCTATTTTGTGAATCACATTCAGTCAACACAGTTCTCTCTCTGGATGCAGATGATTTTCTTTTTCACAAGACCATTGGAACTGTACTGAATTACTCTACAGTTAAAAAAAGCCACATCCATCAGAATTAATCATCATATAATCTTGCTACTGCTGAGTACAGTTATCTCCTAGTTCAACTCACTTCACTTACTATCAGTTCAAGTAAGTCTCTCCAAGTCTCTCTGAAACTATCATGCATATCATTACTTATAGAACAATAATATTTCATAAAATTCATAAAGTGTAACTTATTCAAATATTTCCAATTGATGGGTATCCACTCAATTTCCAGTTCCTTGCCACTACAAAAAGTGCAGCTATAAACATTTTTGCATATGTTGGTCCCTTTTCCTCATGTATGATCTCTTTGAGATACAGGCCCCCTAAAGACATTGCTAGATCAAAGCGTATGCAAAGTTTGATATCCCTTTGGATAGAATTCCATATTGCTCTCCAGAATTATTGGATCAGTTCACAACTCCACTAACAATGTATTATTTTCCAGTTTTTCTATGTCTCTTCCAACATTTAAAATTATCTTTTCTTGTCATCTTAGCCAATGTGAGAGGTGAGTAGTGATATCTAAGAATTGTCTTAATTTGCATTTCTCTGATCAATAGTGATTTAGAGCATTTTTTACATGACTAGAAATCATTTTAATTTTTTCATCTGAAAATTTTCTGTTCATATCATTTGACCATTTATCAATTGGAGAATGGCTTATACTCTTACAAATTTGAGTCAGTTTTCTATATATTTCAAAAATGAAGTCCTTAGAATCCCTTGATATAATTTTCCCCAGTTTATTGCTTCTTGTATAATCTTTTTTGTATTAGTTTTATTTATATAAAACTTTATAACTTAATATAATCAAAATTATACATTTTGCATTCCATAATATACTCTAGTTCTTCTTTGGCCACAAATTCTTTACTTCTCCACTATATGAGAGATAGACAATTCTTTGCTTTTTTAATTTGTTCATGATATCACTCTTTATGTCTAAATCACGAACCCATTTTATCTTTATCTTTGGATAGGGTGTTAGATTCTGTTTTTTTGTTTGTTTGTTTGTTTGTTTGTTTTTCTTCCCAGGTAATTTTTACCTTCCGAATCCAATTCTTCCTTTGCAACAACGACAATAAAAAAATTTGGTTCTGCACACATATATTGTATCTAGGATATACTATAGCATATTTAATATGTATGGGAATGCTTACCATCAAGGGGAGGGGGTGGAGGGAAGGAGAGGAATATTTGGAACAGAAGGGAGTGCAAGGGGTAATGTTGTAAAAAATTATCTATGCATATGTACTGTCAAAAATGTTATAATTATAAAATTAATAATAATAATAATAATAAAAGACATTGCTTGAGGAATAAATCAGTCCAGGTCAGACATGTAGCTATTTAAAATTTCCATTCTGAAAGCAGCAGGATCAGGCCAGTGGATAGCTGTTGATCATCCAGTCTGAAATAAAAGAGACAATCTAAAAAAACCAAAAAACAAAAAAAAACTTTTTAATTTGATATAATCAAAATTTTCTATTTTGTGATCAATAATGATCTTTAGTCTCTAGTTCTTCTTTGGTCACAAATTCCTTCCTCTTCCACAAGTCTGAGAGGTGAACTAGCCTATGATCTTCTAATTCATTTATAATCTCATTCTTTATGCCTAGGTCATGAACCCATTTTGACCTTATCTTGATGTACAGTATTAAGTGTGAGTCAATGCCTAGTTTCTGCCATATTAATTTCCAATTTTCCCAGCAGTTTTTGTCAAACAATGAATTCTCTCCCAAAAGCTGGGGTTATTGGGTTTGTCAAAAAATAGACTATTAAAGTTATTGTCTATTTTGTCCTTTGGGCCTAACCTATTCCACTGATCAACTAGTCTATTTCTTAGCCAAATGGTTTTGGTAACCGCTACTTTATAATATAATTTTAGATGTAGTACAGCTAGGCACACCTTCATTTGATTTTTTTTATTAGTTCCCTTGAAATTCTTGACCTTTTGTTTTTCCATATAAACTTTGTTGTTATTTTTTCTAGGTCATTAAAGTGTATTTATTTATTTATTTATTTATTTGTTTATTTATTTATTTATTTTTAGTCTGATTGGTATAGCACTAAATAAATAGATTAGTTTAGATAGTATTGTCATCTTTATTATACTTGCTCGCCCTATCCAAAAGCATTTAATATTTTTTCCAATTGGTTAGATCTGACTTTATTTGTGTGGAAAGTGTTTTGTAGTTTTGGTCATATAATTTCTGATTTTCCCTTGACAGATAGATTCCCAAATATTTTATACTATCAGTAGTTACTTTAAATGGAATTTTTCTGAGCAAGTTTCTTAATCTTTTTTGTGTCTCAGGTTCATCAACTATAACATATGAATTATAATTGCATTTACCTCACAGGATTCCCAGAAGGATCAAATAAGAAATTTTTACATGTATTATACAATGTTTGGAACGTAGTAGGTACTTCATAAGTGCTGTTCCCATCTCTTTATTTGAAATGTGTATATCTAAGCTAGAATGTGGTTGTACAAAGTCTACTGTTGGTAGATAATCTAGTAAATTGTACTGAAGTTAGTTGAAGTTAAATAATACAATTTTTATTAGTGCAGTGCCTGTGTTACAATAGGTAATTATATATATATATAAATATATATATATATACATATAATACAATATATATTATATATTATATATATACATATATATGTATATGTACATATACATATATATGTATACATATACATATATATACACATATACATGTCTACTTAATTTACAAAAGTTTTTCAAACTGATAGATGTATTGAGTTTCTCAAACAAAGTATTATGAAAATTATATCTGTTTATGTTTTACAGTATTCAAAAAGGCAGAAGACATGAATATGAAATTGAACCTATTAATGACCTTAATTGCTCTAGTTTACTATGGTCAGTATAAATGATAACGATCTGACACGCCTCTTATGAAACCATGCTTTAAATGAAATTTGGATCCCATCATGAACCACATTTTTTTGGCATGGGTCGACTTAAGAAGTAAGTGGTAAGTAAAATATGGAGATATAGTTTATGAGAAACTTTAATAAATTCTTATTCAACTGAATTGATTTTTTTGTCATATGGATACCTAAGGTCTAGTTAATTAACTGGAGATCATTTTTCCTTCCAAATCATCTGTCAGATTGCATACAGACAACTGGAATCAAAAGTCCTTGACATTTCTAGAATTCTATAATTGAGGCAAAGAGGTATTTTCACAATTTTTTTTTTCAATTAAAAATAAATGGCCTTAATGAACCTTCATGAATGTTTCCCTGCCCCTTTCTATGAAATTTCTTAAATGCCAACTGAACTGAACTGGTCACTAAATAATTTGACTAGTTTTAACCTCTCATTATTAGGTTGATTGTATAACGGCATTACTTACATAGATAAATGGCTGTACTTAAACCACATTAAATACCATCTCATAATGTTGAAGCTTATCAGTAAATGAAGCATATGTTTCTTCTGATGTAAGGTTTTCATGATTAACAACATTTAAATATATCCTTCTTGGATACAATTAATTCAAACTAATACTCATTATTTTGAATTTTAGATAATTTAGTAATGTGTTGATATTGTTATGCAATAATTATTACAATTTAAATCTTCTGATTATTCAGTTAGCTCTGAGGCTCTATTCCAGTTTATGAAATATTTTTTGATTCAATAACCTAGAGAAAACTATTTTTTCATAATCACTTGGTCATTTTTCACTGTATATAAAACTTGTAATTTTCTGGGCTTAAATAAACAACATTTTATAGATTATATAATTTGTTAAAGAGTTAACAAATAATAGTCCAAGGGCTTATTAAAAATTTTACAGTCTTTTCGGTATGAAACAGACCATCATCAAAATTACCTCCAAGCATTACTTTAACTCTTAATTTCATTTATTGAACAATGGTCTCTCCATTCACTCAAGGAACTAATTAAAAACTCTATTCTTATTCATATATAATATAAAGATTAGGCTCAATTGTCTCATGGAATAAATTTTATAACTTTTTAACTATGATCTCTCTCTAGATTGGACAGGCAAACAGTTAAAGCTCTCCACTTCCTCATAGACACTTTACTAAAGTTAAAACTCAGTCTTCCTCTCTGGATCATTAAGGAATTACTCTTACTCAATAACTACACTAGAGCATCCTGCTAGGGCATAATTAATTCAAAGAAAAATAAAAAGATAATACTGTATGCTCAAGACATCATCAATTGCTAACTTGTGTCATGTGTATGAACAGCAACAATTCCTTTCATAAACTGGGTCACAACTCCATATGGGAATTTTGTAACAATGTTGGGTGTCATTAAATTATGATTTATCATCATTAAGTGGTTGATTTGTATAACTATTTTATGTAATATAACTATTTTATGTAACCTATATAGCATTTTATAGTACAGTACTACTTCAGAGAACAAATTCATTTTTAATATTGTCTCAACAGTAAGACCTCAGTTAGGATTGTAAATTGAGTCCTTTGGCATTATTCCTTGTTTTTTTTTTTAGCTAACACAATACTGGAGATTTTTTAAATGAAGAAAATAAAGGAAAAATATTTTTACATTAGTCTTATAAAAAGTAAAAACTTTCAAAAATTTTCAAAATGATACTACTTTATATGAAGTTGTAGAGCTCTATAATCAATCACAAAAACCTTTCAAGAAATTTTGTATTTGTCAGAGGCTTTCTGATAATTCATTATATTATACTTTATTGCACAGGTGCATGTTTTTAATTACCTCACTTTTTTAAGAATCCCCTAATACTATCCAATACTAATGGGTATAAAGCTTCTAAGACAGTGTCTTTGGCCCTTTCACCCAAAGTAATTTGATCTTGATACTTAATTTTGATTAAGAACAAACAATAAGTTAAATTTCAACATTTTTAAGACATGCTAAGTATAACATCAAGTCAAAATGTAAAATAACATTTCTCAATAATTTTTAGTGAAACATTTTGTAACATATCTAGGTTGCTTATTGTTTCTGAGACACAACTCAGTGGAGACTTCTAGCCAATCTAGTTAAATCCTGTAAGTATATTGCTTTAAATACCCATAACCAATAAAAGATGAGAATTATTCATTCTTTTATTTTAAATGCTGGGAGAAAATTATGCTCTCCTACAACAACTTTATGCTTTGTGCAGTTCAGAAAATGCTTCTGTAATTATTTTGCCATTGTTTTCTTTTTAATGTAGAAAAAGAAAACTCTGAATGAAGAGGTTGAAGTCACCCACTAAGTGACAAAGCTAGGAAACTGCATATTTTCTGGAAATATAATTTATTTTAATGATACTAAAGTGAATTTAAGGAAGTCTACTCTGAGCTTCCTTTTGTTTACTTCTAAATTCAAAAAGTTTTGTCAGATTTAATCAAATTCATAAGAATATCAGTCACTCCTTAATTAACAAATAATCAAAGTATAACAACTGGTATTTTTTTTCAATAAGAAAATCAGAACAATTTATATTAATATGAAAAAATTATCTAAATCATTATTAATTAGAATAATACAATTGAAATTAACCTCTAGAAACAATTTTATACCTACCAGATTGGCTAAAATGATAAAAGTGAAAGTAGCAAATGTTGGAAGGGAGGTGGAAAAATTGGGACATATTTATTGCTGGTGGAATTGTAAACTAATCTGACCATTTTGGAAGGCAATCTGTAATCATGCCAAACAAGTTATTAAACTACTCCTATTCTTTCATCCAGATTCTTTGTTTTCAATTATCCAAAGATATTTAGGGATAAAGGAAAATATCTTACATGTTCAGAAATGGCTATAGCAGCTCTCTGTGGTGGCAAAGAATTTGAAATTGCAGAGATTTCCATTAGTGTGGAATGGCTAAACAACTTGCAGTATATGATTATAATGAAATAATAATGTGCTATAAAAATGATTAGCTAAATACTTTTTAAAACATTTGGAAAAAAGTTACACAAAATAATGAAAAATGAAATTAACAGAATCATCAAATATTACATACATTAACAACAATATTATTTTGATTATTACCATTACAGAAATTAAAAATAAAAGACATGAAAGATTTGGAAAAAGAGCATTATCTGTTTCCATAGAAAGGACTTTTAAATAGAATATTTTTACAAACACATACATATATATATATACACATACACATATATATGTGTGTATATATGTATTTATATACATATATATACATATATATATATATGTATATATATATAATTTTGATTAAAAACTAACCATAAGTGCAATTCCAAGATTTTTAAGACATGCTAAGTATAACATTAATTCAAAATTTTAAATAAAATTTCTCAAGAATTTTTATTGAAACATTTTGTGACATATCTAGGTTGTTTATTGTTTGATACACAATTCAGTGGGGACTTCTGGCCAATTTAGTTAAATCCTGTAAGTATATTGCATATATATATATACATACATACATACACACATAGTCTCATGCTAACTTTCCCATAGGTTAAAGATGTGGAAGCAGAAATACAAAAGGGATTTACATGATAATTTTGTATAATAGTAAGTTAAAAAAGATTTGTAGGTTAATGTGCAATCATCTTATTGTTGTTGTTATGAGAGTTGTTTTATTCCATGAGTTAAAAGTAAAACTTTAAAAATATATAAAATAAAATGAAAATTTACATACCGAGAAGATACAAACTTCAGTGTCAGAGTGGATGACACTCCATCAAAATTGTCAAAGTAAATCTTTCGGAGAGAATCGCACAATGTATAAGAGATACCTCTAGCTAAATGACGCATGGTTCTATAGCTACACAATTTATAAAGAAGGATTATTTGGAAGGAAAAATAAATGAGGGGGTTAGATAATTTCTTTTTTCTATTACACATTAATTCAATAAATCAATTAATTTTGTTTGCTTGTTTGTTTTTAGGGCTCAATATATTCCAGGTATTGTCCTAAGTATTGGAAATAGAGAGAAAGACAATGCATTTGGTGTCATCAAGGGGCTTACAATCTAGACAAACATTCTATGGTTCTGTAACTTTAAATTAATGCAACATTTCCATTGCAGCCATGAAATTGAAAGATTCTTGCTCCTAGGAAGGAAAATTATTGCCAATCTAGACAACAAACTAAAAAGCAGAGACATCACCTTGATTAGAAAAGTCTATATAGTCAGAGATATTACTTATCCAGCAGCAAAATATGGCTGTGAGAGCTGAACTCTAAAGAAAGCTGTTCATTCAACACAGAATCAATGTTTTTGAATTGTGGTGCTGGAGAAGACTTTTGAGAGTCCTCTGGAAAGGAAGAAAAATTTAATTGAACAAATAATTAATGAAGTCCTAAGAAAAAAATTCCTTGGGCCTGATGGGTTCATAAATAAGCTCTAACTTAAACAAGCCTTATACATTTTCCTTGATTATACTAGTTTGAGGGGGAGAGATCAAAATGTATTTTTGTATGTCAATCTGGGATATGACAGTGTGGTTTTTGGAAACTCTTTCTAGCTGAATTTAAATCTCTTTGTCACTTAAATATTTTGTCTAGGTGATATTTAAATTTTATTTCACAAATAAAATTTATGGATCATAAGAGTTTTATTTCTTTTTCCTACATATTTCTCCCCATAAACTACTGCATTGAGTTAATGATCGAATGCCAGCATCCTGAAATAGTTCTACCCTTTTCCCCAAGATGTAGAAACAAGAAGGTTATAACTTCATATTGTTCTTTTTTTCTATAATCTTAATAATTAAAAGAAGCCTTAGAGATCATCTTATAGAATTCTGAATAGCGGAATAATTTCTTTAATATTCCTACTGAACAGATATATAGTTTGCTTGGATATCTAAAGCTATCAGGAATGCACTATTCCACTCTTGACAAAATGAACAAAAGATTCAAAAGGGCTCTAACCACTGACAGCTTGAGTATGGAGAGAGAGCAGACTTCAAATACTGAGGAGACTAAAAACAGACTGTCCCCAGAGGAATCCCCTAAGGGGGATATGAGCTACTCCTCAATACAAAAGAATCTCATAGAGGAAATCAAAAAGGCTCTCACAAGAGAGCTAGAAGAGAAATGGGAAAAAGAAAGGTAAGCTTGGCAAGAGAGCCTGGAGAAGTTATCCAGAGTGCATAAAGAGATCAAATCATTGAGAAACAAAATTAGTGAATTAGAAAAGGCAAACAACTCCAAGGAAAACAGGATTAGTGAATTGGAAAAGATAAACAACTCCAAGGAAAACAGGATTAGTGAGCTGGAAAAGGTAAACAACTCCAAGGAAAAAAGGATTAATGAGCTGGATGAAGAAATAAGCTCTCTAAAAAATAAAATGGAAAAAAATTCCATAGAAGAAAAAAAACTCACTTAAAAACACAATTGGACAATTACAAAAAGAAATTTAAAAAGTGAGTGAGGAAAATACATCATTGAAAATTAGACTCGAACAAGTAGAAATGAATGACTCAAGGAGAAACCAAGAGGTAGTCAAGCAAAACCAGAGAAAGGAAACAATTGAAAAGCATGTTAAGTAGCTTATTAGAAAGACAACAGACCTGGAAAACAGATCCAGGAGAGACAATTTGAGAATAATCGGACTCCCTGAAAAATGTGAGGAAAAAAAAGAGCTTGGACACTATTTTCCAGGAAATTATCAAAGAGAACTGCCCAGACGTTTTGGAAACAGAGGGTAAAATAGACATTGAAAAAATTCATTGATCACCTACTGAAAGGGACTCTAAAATCAAAACATCAAGAAATACAGTGGCCAAGTTCAAGAACCATGAGACAAAGGAAAAAATTTTGGAAGCTGCTAGAAAAAATCAATTCAGATATGGAGAAGCCACAATAAGGATAACCCAGGACCTAGCAGCATCTACATTAAAAGAACGAAGGGCCTGGAATATGATATTCCGAAAGGCTAAGGAACTTGGTATGCAGCCAAGAATAACTTACCCAGCAAGAATGAGCATCGTTTTCCAGGGAAGAAGATGGACATTTAACGAAATAAATGAATTCCATCTATTCTTGATGAAAAAACCAGACCTACATAAAATGTTTGATCTTCAAATACAGAACTCAAGAGATTTCTAAAAAGGTAAAAAGAAATCTTGAGAACTATATTTCTGTCATAAAGATATATAAAGAACACATATATAATTTGTCCTAGAAACTAGAGATGAAAAGGAAATTATATCATAAAAAAGTGTAAAGTGGTGGTACTACATCTCATGAAGAGGCAAAGGTAACCTATTATATCTGAGAGAAAGAAAGGAGGGAGATGAACATAGTGTATATCAATAGACATATTCTATTTATGGTGAAACTTCTTCCACTTCATTGAAAAGTGAAAGGGAAGGAGTAAGTTAAGGGGAAGGGAATACAGAAATTGTGAGGAAAAGGGGTAAAATAAGGGGAGGAACATTAAGGTGGGGGAGGGATGCTAAAAAGGGAGGGCTATGAAAAGTAAGTGGTGCTCACAAGTTTAATACTGGGGAGGGGGGGTAAGAGGGAAGGAAAGGGGAAAAGCATAAGCAGGGGTTAATAGGATGGCAAGCAATATAGAATTAGTCCTTCTAACCATAAATGTGAATGGGGCAAACTGCCTCATAAAGAGGAAGCAGTTAGCAGAGTGGATTAAGTCAGAATCCTACTATATGTTGTTTACAGGAAACACACCTGAAACAGGTGATACATTTCAACTAAAAGTAAAATGGTGGAGCAGAATCTATTATGCTTCAGGCAAAACCAAAAAAGCAGGAGTAGCCATACTCATCTCAGATCAAGCAAAAAAAAAAAAATGATCCAATTAAAAGAGATAAGGAAGGGCATTATATCCTGCTAAAGGCTAGCATCAATAATGAAGCAGTATCAATATTAAACATATATGCATCAAGTGGTGCAGCATCTAAATTCTTAAAAGAGAAATTAAGAGAGCTGCAAGTAGAAATAGATAGCAAAACTATAATAGTGGGAGATCTCAACCTTGCACTCTCAGAATTAGATAAATCAAACCACAAAATAAATAAGAAAGAAGTCAAAGAGGTAAATAGAATACGAGAAAAGTTTGATATGATAGATCTTTGGCGAAAGCTAAATGGAGACAGAAAGGAATATACTTTCTTCTCAGCAGTTCATGGAACCTATACAAAAATTGATCATATACTAGGGCATAAAAACCTCAAAATCAAATGTAGCAAGGCAGAAATAGTAAATGCATCCTTTTCAGACCACAATTCAATCAAAATTACATTTAATAAAAAGCCAGGGGAAAATAGACCAAAAAAATAATTGGAAACTAAATAATCTTATATTAAAGAATGATTGGATAAAACAGCAAATCATAGACATAATTAATAACTTCACCCAAGAAAATGACAATAATGAGACATCATACCAAAATGTGTGGGATACAGTCAAAGCAGTAATAAGGGGAAGTTTTATATCTCTACAGGCCTACATGCATAAAACAGAGAAAGAGAGGGCCAATGAATTGGGCTTACAACTAAAATTGCTAGAAAAGGAACAAATTAAAAACCCCCAGACAAACACAAAACTTGAAATTCAAAAAATAAAAGGTGAAATTAATAAAATTAAAAGAAAAAAACTATTGAATTAATTAATAAAACTAGGAGTTGGTTCTATGAAAAAAACAACAAAAGAAGATGGCGGAGAAGAAACACACAACTCAGTGAACGTCCTCACTCCCTCACAACCAATTAGATAAATTAAGTCTCAGAATTAGCTCAGGACTGATACATACCATAAGGACTGGAAGCACGACTTACCAGCTGAAGAGAATCTGGAGTTTCAACAGGAAAGGTCAGTTCTCAGGAGGTGGGGTAGTGGCACACTGCTCCCATTGCGCTGGGAAGGGCTCTAGGATCGGAGAAGCCACTGAGGTAAAGGAATCTGGCACAGGCTGTTAGCTCTTCTCTGCTAGTTATTTAGCAGTTCAGAAGAGAAAGCCAAAATATTTTAAAACTCAGATTAGATTTTCCCCGATCCTGGGGGTGACTCAGCAGATCTCGGCACCAGGGGGTGTGGCCTCAGCTACCACCTGAGAATAGTTAAGAGATTGACAAGTGGGTGGATATGGCCCAAGGCAACACACACTGCCTAGTTTAGCTGGAGGGAGTGGAACTCAGCTCCAGGAAGTCCCAGAGAAGCAGAACCTTTGAACTAGGGACCGCGGTTTCTGGCAGACACTTCCAGTTTGAGCACAGGGGCTTTTCACGTCACCTGCTGCAGACATCCACGCCCCACCCGGACACATAGGCTGGGCTTTGTGCTGTCTTTACTATTCTACGCCCTCGAAGCACAGTAGTGCTAATCACCTCTGAGGCACTTCCAGGGAGGGGGTGGGGAACTCTCTCCCAGAGCTCTATCTTAGCTCAGGTGCAGGAGCCTCTGCATCCATCCGGTCTGGGAGGAAGCTGGTAAAGAAGTAAATAAATAATTTCCTACCCCAGGGACAGACCCCAAAAGATTTTTTAAGTATGAGCAAAAAAGCTAGAAAAACCATAGATTCCTTCTATACAGAGAAAGAGCGGGTATCCAACCCCAAGGAAGTTAACAGCAGAGAGACAGCAGATAACAACCTAAAGGGGAACGATTCCTGCCCCCCATCACATAACTCTCTCCTAGAAGAAACTCTTAAAAAATTGAGGGAGATTGAAGAGAAATGGGGAAAGGAAAGGGAAGCTATGATAGAGAATAACAACGTCCTGAAATTGGAGTTGGAAAAAATAAAGAATTCACAGGAGATGCAGGGAAACAAAATTTATGAATTAGAAAAGGTTAAAAAAAACACAGGAAAGTAGGATTTCTGAATTGGAAAAGATAAAAAAGTCTCAAGAAAATAGAATTTCTGAATTGGAAAAAGAAAATAATTCTCAAAAAAAAAAATTTAGGGAAATGGAAAAAAATTCAATAGAGCAAAATAATTGATTTAAAAACGAAATTGGGCATTTACAAAAAGAACTAAAAACTGTGAAAGAAGAAAATAACTCCTTAAAAGTCAGGATGGAACAAATAGAAATGAATGATTCACAGAGAACCCAAGAATCAGTCAAACAAAACAAAAAAAAAAAAATGAGAAGCTGGAGAACAACGTCAAATACTTACTGGGAAAATCTATAGACCTGGAAAATAGATCTAGGAGAGATAATCTGCGGATTATTGGACTTCCAGAAAACTATGACTAAAAAAAGAGCCTAGATTCTATTTTACAGGAAATTATCAAAGAGAACTGTCCAGAGATAATAGAAACAGAAGGGAAAGTAGATGTGGAAAGAATTCATCGAACTCCTTCTGAAATAGACCCTAAAAAAAGAACACCACGGAATATAGTGGCTAAGCTGCAGAATTACCACACAAAGGAGAAAATCCTGCAAGCAGCTAGAAAAAAACAATTTAAATACCAAGGTGCCACAATAAGGGTCACCCAAGATCTGGCTGCCTCCACATTAAAAGATAGAAGGGCCTGGAACCTGATATTCCGTAAGGCAAAAGATCAAGGACTGCAACCAAGAATGAACTACCCAGCTAAGTTTAGCATCTTTTTCCATGAAAGAAGATGGTCATTCAATGAAACAGAGGAATTCTATATGTTTCTAAGAAAAAAACCAGACTTAAACAAAAAATTTGATCTACATCCACAAGACTGAAGAGAAACAGAAAAAGGTACACAGAACCCTTGAGAACTGTAACTCTGTTGTGGGTATATAAAAAATACTCAAGGATAATTTGATTTTACTGATATAAAAGAAAAAAAGGGGGGTGTAGTAAAGGGAAGGAGGTCGGTTCAGAAAAAGGGGAAGGAGTGATAAAAAGAGGGAAACTACATCCCAGGAAGAGGCATAGAAAATACACCATATCTGAGGGAACTTAGTGAGGGGGAGAATCATTGTGTGAATCTTACTCTCATCAGGAGAGGCTCAAAGAGTAAATAATTAACATATTTGTTTTTCAGAGAATTTTCTCTCACCTCATTAAAAGGGGGGAGAGGAAAAGGGAAAAGGAAAAGGAGAATAAGTGAAGGGACTTGGAGGGAGGGGGGAGGGATCCTAAAAAAAAAAAAAAAGAGGAAGGGTTGCGCGTCAGAAGGGGGGTCTGTAAATTAAATATCGGGGAGGGGGATCAGGGGGGTCAAGGGAAAAAAGCATAATCTGGGGATAATACGATGGCAGGAAATACAGAATTAGTAATTTTAACTGTAAATGTAAATGGGATGAAGGATCCCATCAAACGGAGACGGATAGCAGATTGGATCAAAAAGCAGAACTCTACAATATGTTGCCTACAGGAAACACACTTAAAGCAGGGAGATACATACAGAATAAAGGTAAAAGGTTGGAACAGAGCCTATTATGCTTCAGGTAAAGCCAAAAAAGCAGGGGTAGCTATCCTTATCTCAGATCAAGTAAAAGCAGAAGCAGATCTCATTAAAAAAGATAAGGAAGGAAACTTTATCCTGCTGAAAGGTAGCATAAATAATGAAGCCATATCAATACTAAACATATATGCACCAAGTGGTATAGCATCTAACTTTCTAAAGGAAAAGTTAAGAGAACTGCAAGAAGAAATAGACAGTAAAACTATAATAGTGGGAGATCTCAACCTTGCACTCTCAGATTTAGACAAATCAAACCACAAAACAAACAAGAAAGAAATTTAAAAAGTAAATAGAATGTTAGAAAAACTAGGTATGATAGACCTTTGGAGAAAACTGAATGGCAATAGAAAGGAATATACTTTCTTCTCAGCAGTTCATGGATCCTATACAAAAATTGACCATATATTAGGACATAAAGATCTCAAAATTAAATGTAGGAAGGCAGAAATAATAAATGCCTTCTTCTCAGATCACAATGCAATAAAAGCTACATTCAGTAAAAAGTTAGGGGTAAATAGACCAAAAAGTAATTGGAAACTGAATAATCTCATCTTAAAGAATGACTGGGTGAAAGAGCAAATTATAGAAACAATTAACAATTTCACCCAAGATAATGACAATGATGAGACATCATATCAAAATCTTTGGGATGCAGCTAAAGCAGTAATAAGGGGAAATTTTATATCTTTAGAGGCTTATTTGAAGAAAATTGAGAAAGAGAAGATTAACGAATTGGGCTTACAACTTAAAAGGCTTGAAAAAGACCAAATTATAAACCCCCAACCAAAAATTAAACTTGAAATACAAAAATTAAAAGGAGAAATCAATAAAATTGAAAGTAAAAAAACTATTGAATTAATAAATAAAACCAACTTTTATGAAAAAGCCAATAAAATAGATAAACCTTTGGTAAATTTGATCAAAAAAAGAAAGAGGAAAATCAAATTGATAGTCTTACAAATGAAAAGGGGGATCTTTCCACCAATGAAGAGGAAATTAGAGAAATAATAAGGAGTTACTTTGCCCAACTTTATGCCAATAAATTTGATAACTTAAGTGAAATGGATGACTTCCTCCAAAAATATAGGCTCCCTAGATTAACAGAGGAGGAGATAAATTGCTTAAATAGTCCCATTTCAGAAAAAGAAATAGAACAAGCTATTAATCAACTCCCCAGGAAAAAATCCCCAGGACCAGATGGATTCACATGTGAATTCTACCAAACATTTAAAGAACAGCTAACTCCAATGTTATATAAATTATTTGAAAAAATAGGGGATGAAGGAGTCCTACCAAACTCCTTTTATGACACAGACATGGTACTGATACCTAAACCAGGTAGATCGAAAACTGAGAAAGAAAATTATAGACCAATCTCCTTAATGAATATTGATGCTAAAATCTTAAATAAGATATTAGCAAAAAGACTTCAGAAAATCATCTCCAAGATAATACACTATGATCAAGTAGGATTTATTCCAGGAATGCAGGGCTGGTTTAATATTAGGAAAACTATTAATATAATTGACCATATTAATAATCAAATTAATAAGAACCATATGATCATCTCAATAGATGCAGAAAAAGCATTTGACAAAATCCAACATCCATTCCTACTAAAAACTCTTGAGAGTATAGGAATAAATGGACTATTCCTTAGAATAATCAGGAGCATATATTTAAGACCTTCAGTAAGCATAATATGCAATAGAAATAAACTGCAACCTTTCCCAGTAAGATCAGGAGTGAAACAAGGTTGCCCACTATCACCATTACTATTCAATATAGTACTAGAAACGCTAGCCTCGGTAATAAGAGCCGAGAAAGTGATTCAAGGAATTAGAGTAGGAAATGAGGAAATTAAACTATCGCTTTTTGCAGATGACATGATGGTATACTTAGAGAACCCCAAAGACTCTGCTAAAAAGCTACTAGAAATAATTCAAAATTTCAACAAAGTGGCAGGATACAAAATAAATCCACATAAATCCTCGGCATTTTTATATATCACTAACAAAATGCAACAGCAAGAGATACAAAGAGAAATTCCATTCCAAACAAATGTTGAGAGTATAAAATATTTGGGAATCCATCTACCAAAGAAAAGTCAGGAATTATATGAGCAAAATTACAAAACACTTGCCACAAAAATAAAATCAGATTTAAATAATTGGAAAGACATTCAGTGCTCTTGGATAGGCCAAGCGAATATAATAAAGATGACAATACTCCCCAAACTAATCTATTTAGTGCTATACCAATCAGACTCCCAAGAAACTATTTCAATGACCTAGAAAAAATAACAACAAAATTCATATGGAAGAATAAAAGGTCGAGAATTGCAAGGGAACTAATGAAAAAAAACTCAGAGGAAGGTGGTCTAAGTGTACCTGATCTAAAGCTATATTATATAGCAGCAGTCACCAAAACCATTTGGTATTGGCTAAGAAATAGACCGGTAGATCAGTGGAACAGATTAGATACAAAGGACAAAAAAGGGTACATCTATAGCAATCTAGTCTTTGACAAACCCAAAGATTCCAACATTAGGGATAAAAATTCATTATTCGGAAAAAACTGTTGGGAAAACTGGAAATTAGTATGGCAGAAATTAGATATGGATCCACACTTAACACCATATACCAAGATAAGATCAAAATGGATCCATGATTTAGGCATAAAGAGGGAGATAATAAATAGATTAGAGGAACAGAGGATAATCTACCTCTCAGACTTGTGGAGGAGGAAGGAATTTATGACCAGAGGAGAACTAGAGATCATTATTGATCACAAAATAGAAGATTTTGATTACATCAAACTAAAAAGTTTCTGTACAAATAATACTAATGCAAACAAGATTAGAAGGGAAGTAACAAATTGGGAAAATATTTTTAAAAACAAAGGTTCTGACAAAGGTCTCATTTCCAAAATATATAGAGAACTGACCCTAATTTATAAGAAACCGAACCATTCTCCAGTTGATAAATGGTCAAAGGATATGAACAGACAATTCTCAGAGGAAGAAATTGAAACTATATCTACTCACATGAAAGAGTGTTCCAAATCACTACTGATCAGAGAAATGCAAATTAAGACCACTCTGAGATACCACTACACACCTGTCAGATTGGCTAAGATGACAGGAACAAATAATGATGAATGTTGGAGGGGATGTGGGGAAATTGGGACACTAATACATTGCTGGTGGAGTTGCGAAAGAATCCAGCCATTCTGGAGAGCAATCTGGAATTATGCCCAAAAAGTTATCAAACTGTGCATACCCTTTGACCCAGCAGCGCTACTACTGGGATTATATCCCAAAGAAATACTAAATAGCGGAAAGAGTCATATATGTGCCAAAATGTATGTGGCAGCTCTTTTTGTTGTAGCTAGA
Organism: Sminthopsis crassicaudata; assembly: GCF_048593235.1. Taxonomy (NCBI): domain Eukaryota; kingdom Metazoa; phylum Chordata; class Mammalia; order Dasyuromorphia; family Dasyuridae; genus Sminthopsis; species Sminthopsis crassicaudata. The sequence continues at coordinate 264,235,241 of NC_133621.1, forward strand.
AATTGGAAGATGAATGGATGTCCATCAGTTGGAGAATGGTTGAGTAAATTGTGGTATATGAAGGTTATGGAATATTATTGCTCTGTAAGAAATGACCAGCAGGAGGAATACAGAGAGGCCTGGAGAGACTTACATCAACTGATGCTGAGTGAAATGAGCAGAACCAGAAGATCACTGTACACTTCAACAACAATACTGTATGAGGATGTATTCTGATGGAAGTGGAAATCTTCAACATAAAGAAGATCCAACTCACTTCCAGTTGATCAATGATGGACAGAGGTAGCTACACCCAGAGAAGAAACACTGGGAAGTGAATGTAAATTGTTAGCACTAATTTCTGTCTGCCCAGGTTGCATGTACCTTCGGATTCTAATGTTTATTGTGTAACAAGAAAATGATATTCACACACATGTATTGTACCTAGACTATATTGTAACACATGTAAAATGTATGGGATTGCCTGTCATCGGGGGGAGGGAATAGAGGGAGGGGGGGTAATTTGGAAAAATGAATACAAGGGATAATATTATAAAATATATATATATATATATATATATATATAATAAAAAAAAATTTAAAAAAAAAAGAAAAAACAAACAAAATAGACAAACCCTTAGTAAACCTGATTAAAAAAAGGAAAGAGAAAAAGCAAATTGTTAGTCTGGAAAATGTAAAGGGTGAACTCACCACTAATGAAGAGGAAATTAGAACAATAGTTAGGAGCTAGTTTGCTCAACTTTATGCTGATAAATTCGATAACTTAAATGAAATGGAAGAATACCTTCAAAAATATAGCTTGCCCAGATTAACAGAGGAAGAAGTAAGTAGTCTAAATAGTCCCATTTCAGAAAAAGAAATAGACCAAGCTATTAACCAGCTTCCTAAGAAATAGTCCTTAGGACCAGATGGATTTACATGTGAATTCTACCAAACATTTAAAGAACAGCTAACTCCAATGCTCTGTAAACTATTTGAAAAAATAGGGATTGAAGGAGTCCTCCCAAATTCCTTCTATGACACAGACATGGTACTGATACCTAAACCAGGTAGATTGAAAACTGAGAAAGAAAACTATAGACCAATTTCCTTAATGAATATTGATGCTAAAATCTTAAATAAGATATTAGCAAATAGACTTCAGAAAATCATCCCCAGGATAATACACTATGACCAAGTGGGATTTATACCAGGAATGCAGAGCTGGTTTAATATTAGGAAAACTATTAGTATAATTGACCATATTAATAATCAAATTAATAAAAACCATATGATCATCTCAATAGATGCAGAAAAAGCATTTGATAAAATCCAACATCCATTCCTACGAAAAACGCTTGAGAGTATAGGAACAAATGGACTATTCCTTAAAATAATAACAAGCATATATTTAAAACCTTCAGTAAACATCATATGTAATGACGATAAACTAGAACCTTTCCCTGTAAGATCAGGAGTGAAACAAGGTTGTCCACTATCACCATTACTATTCAATGTAGTACTAGAAACTCTAGCCTCGGCAATAAGAGCCGAGAAAGAGATTCAAGGAATTAGAGTAGGTAATGAGGTAATCAAATTATCACTCTTTGCAGATGACATGATGGTATACCTAGAGAACCCCAACGACTCTGCTAAAAAGTTTTTAGAAATAATTCAGAATTTTAGCAAAGTGGCAGGATACAAAATAAATCCACATAAATCCTCAGCATTTTTATACATTACCAACACAATCCAACAGCAATTGATAGAAAGAGAAATTCCATTCCAAATAAATGTCAATAGTATAAAATATTTGGGAATATATCTACCAAAGGAGAGTCAGGAATTATATGAGCAAAATTACAAAACACTTGCCACAAAAATAAAGTCAGATTTAAATAATTGGAAAGACATTCAGTGCTCTTGGATAGGCCGAGCGAATATAATTAAGATGACAATACTCCCTAAACTAATCTATTTATTTAGTGCTATACCAATCAGACTTCCAAGAAACTATTTTAATAACCTAGAAAAAATAACAATAGAATTCATATGGAACAACAAAAGGTCAATAACTTCAAGGGAAGTAATGAAAAAAAAATTAAGTGAAGGTGGTCTAGCTGTATCTAGAACTGTATTATAAAGCAACAGTCACCAAAACCATTTGGTATTGGCTAAGAAACAGACTAGTTGATCAGTGGCATAGGTTAGGTTCACAGGGCAAGATAGTGAATAAAAATAGCAATCTAGTGTTTGACAAACCCAGAGATCCCAAATTTTTGGATTAGAATTCATTATTTGACAACAACTTCTGGGAAAACTGGAAATTAGTATGGCAGAAACTAGGCATGGACCCACATTTAACACCACATACTAAGATAAGATCAAAATGGATCCAAGATTTAGGCATAAAGAATGAAATCATAAATAAATTAGAGGAACATAAGATAGTTTACCTCTCAGACTTGTGGAGGAGGAAGGAGTTTGTGTCCAAGGGAGAAGTAGAGACCATTATTGATCACAAAATAGAAAATTTTGATTACACCAAATTAAAAAGTTTCTGCACAAACAAAACTAATGTAAACAAGATTCGGAGGGAAGTAACAAATTGGGAAAACATTTTTACAGTTAAAGGTTCTGATAAAAGCCTCATCTCCAAAATATACAGAGAATTGACTTTAATTTATAAGAAATCAAGCCATTCTCCAATTGATAAATGGTCAAAGGATATGAACAGACAATTCTCAGATGATGAAATTAAAACTATTTCCACTCATATGAAAGAGTGTTCCAAATCACTATTGATCAGTGAAATGCAAATTAAGAAAACTCTGAGATATCACTACACACCTGTCAGATTGGCTAAGATGACAGGAACAAATAACGATGAATGTTGGAGGGGCTGTGGGAAAACTGGGACACTGATGCATTGTTGGTGGAGTTGTGAAAGAATCCAACCATTCTGGAGAGCAATCTGGAATTATGCCCACAAAGTTATCAAAATGTGCGTACCCTTTGACCCAGCTATACTACTAATGGGCTTATATCCCAAGGAAATACTAAAGAAGGGAAAGGGACCTGTATGTGCCAAAATGTTTGTGGCAGCCCTTTTCATAGTGGCTAGAAGCTGGAAGATGAATGGATGTCCATCAATTGGAGAATGGTTGGGTAAATTATGGTATATGAATGTTATGGAATATTATTGTTCTATAAGAAATGACCAACAGGGGAAATACAGAGAGGCTTGGAGAGACTTACATCAACTGATGCTAAGTGAAATGAGCAGAACCAGAAGATCATTATACACTTCAACAATTATACTGTACAAGGATGTATTCTGATGGAAGTGGATATCTTCAACATAGAGAAGAGCTAATCCAAATCCAATTGATCAGTGATGGACAGAATCAGCTACATCCCGAAAAGGAACACTGGGAAATGCGTGTAAACTGTTATTTTTACCTTCTGAATCCAATTCTTCCTGTGCAACAAGAAATTCGGTTCTACACACATATATTGTATCTAGAATATAATATAATATATTTAACATGTATAAGACTGCCTGCCATCTGGGGGAGGGGGTTGGGGGAAGAAGGGAAAAAATCTGAACAGAAGTAAGTGCAAGGGATAATGTTGTAAAAAATTACCCATGCATGTGTACTGTCAAAAAAAGTTTTAATTATAAAATAAAATTAAAAAAAATATTACAACACACTCCTGACATATCATCTTCATCTTCAAAGTTCAATAATATCCCCAGAAATCTTCACAAGACTTTCCTGTCCAGTCATCTTTTTTTCTGACTTAGTCTATTGTGTTGATTAGATGAGGGCTTCCTGAGTCTTTAGAGGGATGTTCATCATCTTGGTGTCCACTTGACTTATCCAACTCTCCCCTTTGTCTCCAAAGAGCTGTAGCTACAACCCAGGAGCTGGTGTTTTAAACAAGACTGAAGGTACCTGTCAAGCCTCAAAGCTGTTGATGAGTTATGAAGATGTTTACTCCAAATATTACTATCCATCAGAATGGCTAGGAAGGCAGCAGCTAAACCAGGTGCTGTGATGCACTGATCATACATTGAACCCGTCAAAATCATTCACAGCATCCCTGGGCATCTTGAGTTGTCTATATGTTTATCTTGTCATTGGATTTTGATAACTGAGCAAGAAAGTGAAACTAAAGACTTTGTACAACTCTGACTCACTTAAATCCAATTCCTGTGCAAGTCAAGGCATCACTTTGGTATCACTGGTCCTTTTTGAAAAGAATCAACAATCAACAATCAACAGCTCTGATACGATGGTTATCAGAGAAAGAATAACTCCAGGAAAATGGAAAATGTGAAAAATGGATGATGGTATAGGAAATGGAAGTGGGAGCATGGATTAAAATTATTTGTCTTACTTCAAAATTCTACTTACAGATATCTGTGAAAGTAGTACCCCATAAGAATAGGCTAGAGTTACATCTGTGGGAAAATAAGGCCCAAACCTATAGAGTGAAGAAGCCAAGCACATATTTCAGGAAAAGTGCTAAACTCTTTTAAAATAGTTTATCTGATCTTTACAATAGTCTTGTGAGATTGTTGAGATATCTCTTCTCCTTTTACATTTGAAGGAAATGAGTCAGAGATTAAGGGATTTGACTAGAATCATTTTCAGTAAGCATCTGACTTTGTATTTAAATTCAGATCTCTCTGAATCCAGCCTTCTACTATACCTATTATGTCAACTAACACCAAAAGGAAGAAATTAAAAATAATTCTCATGTAGAGACCATTCTATTGGTTCAAAGGCAAATGTTCTTTGAAAGCTTGATATGCTCACCTAAAATAATTTGTCATCTTGATTGAGCTTCTTATGCTCTAAAATGTTCTAATCCTAGACTGTGCAAATTATATATCAATTAGGTACATTAACATTTTAAATGGTTAAACCACTTGATTTTCATGACAATAATAAAACACTGGCTTCTTTTAAAGCCAGTACTGCTCAGTTGAGTAGCTGTGATATGTGGTCATGAATCCTGGAATATAATTTTCCCAGATGAAACAAAATTGTAGATGACCTAAATGGCAATTGAAAGATGGCTTATGGGTATAAGTGGGCTGAAACTTCCTGTCAAAAGTGACTTACATAGAATAAGTGATATGAGATTTAATCAGGTGTCTGATTATTTCCTGTTCTATATTTTCTTGCTATTGTAGATCAAAATTTAGAGGGAAACATAGAGACATCTAATCCAAACCTTTCATTTCCAGATACAGTAGAGGAAGGTACAGGAAGATCAAATCATTCATCTAAGGTCACAAAGATAATGTGTATATTTTTATGCTAAACTCAAGATCTGAGCATGTCTCTGACTATGTATATAATTCATTTGCATAATTGATAATTTTCCCCTTTGAACTATTGTGCTTTTTAAAAATCCTAGTTCAATTAACTTTTGACCTTCAGCCCTCTTTTCTGTTTGGAGATCAGTCTAGAAAAGTATGCAATTTCATTAGGAAACTTAGATCTGACAACTTTAGTTCTAACAATGCATTATTTGGGCCTTTATTCCTCACCAACCACCTAGCTACCAATACTTTTCACTCTCATTTTTTTTCCTTTTTACTGGTTTTTTTCATCGTAGTAGTTTCTCCTAAAGATTATATTGCATCTCTTAATCTCTCTCCCTCACTGAACCTTTCTTTGTAATAAAAAAAAAATATCTCAGTAAAACTTTGCTTTGCTTTGCTCTTATCTTCCACTATTAGAAGGTAAAGTTTTTATAGTAATAGCAGTTTTTTTTGTTGTTGTTTCTTTTATCTTCAGCCGTTAGTCCAGTTATCTCTCTATAAAAAAAAATCCCAGAAAAAAAAAAAAAGAAAAAAAGAATTGTAATGGTTCAATGACGAAAATGAGGCTATGTCAGATAAATGAGTTGTATAGTATTTATGAATGTTATCATCTGAACTAATGGAAAGTATTCATATAAATGAAATTAAAAGTATCCATCAAAACACAAAGGTGAATATATGATGGTAGTCAAATCTTGTAATATTCAAAATATTCTGCAATCTAATCAATATGTCTTTTCTCTCCATATTGAAACCCCTACCTATTCCTACCTATCCATTCTTACATAATTCTTATCCATGCCTTTGCTTAAGTTCACTATAGTGGATATGCCTAACATAATGGCTATCTTTCATGCTTTCTCTTGGGATGATAGTGAAATTAATGGAGGACACAGGTTGTCTCCCCGTTATTCTTCTATTTTGCTGAATGATTACACACATTTCATTTTTGCCCAAGTCTATTGATTATATCACTCAAACTATCTTTTTTTTAAACCATATTCTTTATCCTATTAGCAGCTACTATGTTCCTCCTATCAATCCTCAGGTGATCCTATATTTAAATCTCCAGGAACTGCAGTTTTTTATCACTCATAATGACATTTCCTTTGATTCTCATAGAAACCTTAGAAATTATTATTTCTATTTTTAAAGCTAAATAAAGTGAGTCTCAGAAATTAAATTGCTTATTCATGGTATCACAGCTACTAAACATCTGCTGTTAAACCTGGGTTTTGTTGACTACATTCAGTTCTCTTCTATGCTAGTGGGCTACTACTTATAAAAATGAAAAATTCTCCAACAAATATTGTCATTTAAAATATTATTTGGTTTTTCTTTGTTTAAAGGAGTTTTTAAGATCAAGATATATGCTGGTATATCTGAAAAATCATGTTTTAATTATTTATTATTATTTTATTTTGACTATATTTTTTCAATTACATTAACTTTCTGAATTACTCAGCAAATGATTTCTTTGAAAAAGTATCTTTAAAAAGTATAAGATTGAATTGGAATGATGTTGGATGCAAGTTTTTAAAATCTGTTAATGCTATTCATTATAAAATCATATGTTGATAATGCTCATTTTTTGAATCCTTTGAGAGTAATATTTTACATACCAACTAATAAAGGTGTTATTGACTTTGGTAAATTTTTTTCCATAGAATAAAAGGGTCAATTCTCTTGAGAAACAAGGTGCATACAATTACCTTCTAAATGCACTTTCTTCCCAAAGATCAGGAAAAAATTTTAAATACTGTAAGAAAAATAATTTCAAAGTTTAATGTATATCTATTCTAAAAGTCCACATATTTCAAAAAAAATGAGACACTGGACAATTTATTTGATATTTGGCTCCAAGAAACCTGAAAAGCAAAGAACAAAGATATAGTTTTGGAACTACTGACCCAAGTTTAATAGTTCAAAGAAGATGGAGCACTATTTGACAGGCAAAAAGGTCAGGTAAAACAGAAAGAATACATTATGATCATTTTTTCCTATTAATAAATAATTCTTAAAAAATAAGAGGAAACTATCAAGTAATATATATTTGTTTTTAGGATTTTTCTTGTATAGGACTATCTCGTCATTTAGAAATTTCATCCCAGGTACTGAAATGGTACTCTAAAATATCAAATCAGGAAGGCCTAATCTTACCAAACTGGCCTCAATTTGACACTAGAATTTATGTCATCATCTCTAAGTGTTATTTGAAACATCACAATATAATAGAATTTTAGAGGTGGAAGTTGTCCATATTAAGGATGATCTAGTTCAACCTACATATCAGCAGAACTTCTCTCCACAACAAGCTAGATCTCAATTACTGAGCATTTGCTTAAAAATCAAGTCTGTATCTAATCTGTTATATTCCTGAATTGTTCCATTCTACTTTGAGACACTCATATTGTCAGCAAAGTATACTAGAATGAAGTCTGAGTATACCTCTTCAAATTTTACCTGTTTCTACTAGTGCTGATTTCTGGGCCCAAATACAAAATGATAAATCATTTTATCCTTTATCCATATGGAAACCTTTCAAATAATTGAAAGTGAATATATCATGACTGCCAATTCCTAATTCTCCAAAATTACTTCACCAGAGTATGCACTTGTCACATAACCTGGCACTATATACAAAAGACAATCAAATTCTGCATACCTTTTGATGCAGCAATACCACTTAAAGAGAACATAAAAAGGACCTACATTTACAAAAATATTTATAACAGTTCTTTTTTTGTGGTAGTGGCAAAGGATTGGAAACCAAGGGAATACCTACCAATTGGGGAATGGCTAGACAAGTTGTGGTATATGAATGTAATGAA